>NW_009206473.1:3485-45181 GCF_000690835.1 Fulmarus glacialis | reverse complement strand
CGGGTGCCCCGGGCTTCACCTCCCGCCCCGGGCCGCTAAATGCGTTTGATCTTGAGGACGCGTCGTCGTCAGAGAGTGTGAGGTTAAACGCGGCCCCGCGTCCTGGCAGTGATCGGGGCTTTGCCCTCAGCACTGCTGGCGGGGAACAGGCGTGCAGCCCCGTTACTTAATTCACGTGTAAATACTGCCCTTGGCTTGGTGTCTCTTCGGTGAAGACAAGTGGGTAATTCCAGCTTAAATGCCGGCCCCCCTGTTAACGATAGCTGGGGTCCGCCGAGGTTATGGCAGAATTTCATTTTAAGGCAAAATTTGAGCAAGACTAATTGCATGTTATGGAAGTATGGAGAGGAAGGAAGGTGGAAGAAGGCACAAAGATAATTATAGGAGGATCGTTATGGGGTCAGGGCTTAACAAGAGAGCTAATGTGTTTAGGGGGTTGTCTGTGCTGTTTGGTTTCCCAGAACAGACAAGCTATAAAGAGTGAAGTAAGATTTTGTGTTTCTTCAGTATGCCATGCAAGAATACTCTAACCTACTTGGGAAACATATAACTGCAGCAAGAGGGGCTGCTAACAAAATGATTTAAAAGTGCCAGAAAGAGAGAAATTTGAGTTCAAGTTGGTTATTAAAGCAATATGTTCTTAAGTTTGCACAATGCATCATGCTCCAGTTGAAGTGGTTCACCTCACCCGCAAGAAAAAATACAGCAGAAGAGCAACTTCCTTTAACTGCCGCACAACTTGCAGTACAGACCTGTTTTTTTTAACTGCAATTTAAGAATCTTGTTTAATTATAGCTATAGTATTATAAAACATGCCCCTGAAATCAGAATTAACTATAAATGTAGAACCCAAGACTACCAATCAAGGTAAGACCTTGAACATCATGGTTAGCTGCCTTAAACTTTAGGGGGGTGAATGTCTGTGTCTCTTTGGTTATGGTAATCTCCTGAAGAGGTGGGTGACTGAAACGCATCTGGAATCTCCTTGACTCTTCTGTTCTGTTAACTTGATCTAATATTCTCAGATATTTCAAATGCACTTAGTGGAAAGACAGAGAAGCAATAATTTAGCAGCCGTTTGTTACAGACTTGCAGATCTACATGTTTGTTAGATTTTTATGATAAACTATTTACAGTTCAAAAAAATCTGACATTAGTGATTTTAAGTTCTTGCACATCTGTTTTGTGGAGCTTGCTCTCCAGACAAGGTGTATACTAGTAAGAGGCTTCCAGAGGAAGAGTAATGGATGTTCCAGTTAATCTGCATTTCCAAGGAAGGGTTACTTCATCAGTGTGATATTCAGTGTTCTGTTATTGTTGTTTAACCCCAGCAAATACAGGCAGTGGAAAAGTTAAATAGCTTTACCTGTAATTATATTCACTGTTATAAATTATATGACTATACATTTTCTACTTAAGGCAAATTGCTTTTTAAACAACAATAAAGGACAATGAAGCTGCTTGACTAGTTTTTGGGCAGTAAGCACTTCCTGCTTTTGGTGCTTATTGTTTTTAAAGTAAGCAATAAAATCTTGGCTGCTGTCCTTCATGTCATTTAAAAATCAGATATGCCTTTTTCAAATGCTGCTGAGGCAAGACTTGCAATTACCCTGCGCAGGTCTGGAAGACATTTTGCGTGTTTGCACAGTAACCTCACTTATTACTCATTTACTAAAGGAGCATAGCAATTACAGCCTCTCTGTGTCATTTTAACAACTTGTGCAGCCATAATGAACTTCACATAAAGTTGGTCAGGGTTAGAGGCTTCAAAAATGGGAAAGTTCTACTACTTTCATGAAAAATACAATCTTGCAGAAGGGCTGTGTTGGTGCCGCCACTGAAAAAGACAAAATAGCATAGGCTTATTCCTTGTTTCGAGGAAGTTACTGGCAAGGGGAGAGTCTTTAGATAGCTTGTCCACAGGGCATGCTTTTTGCTTCTTACTGCAGATCAGAGAATCCAGTCAAGAGACATACTGCAGTAGCAGGTGAAGCTCCAGTCAATCCTGTTGTTCATAGATATACTTGTTTTATTCATCATTTGAATTCTGAATAGTCAGAGAAATATGAGATCACTGTAGACTGATATAATATCTGTAGATGCTGATCCCCAACCCTCCCAGAATTTCAGATGTCCATGTTATAAAATTTTCCGTTAGCACCATAGTTTCCTCACAAGGGGGGAAACTCCACCCCCTAACTATTTGTAAATCCACCAGATTCTTCAAGTAGTTTCTCAACAGTTTGACATTTCTGCTCAGTAGGTTCAGGCATTCCCAATTCATAAAAAGTATCTGCAGAGCTGTAAACTGAATTTTGTATAGATACTGATGATGGCCAAGTTACAGCTCAACTCTGATCTGAATCTCCTGGTACTGATGAACAATCTCTGCCAAATGCTGCTGTGTGCTACTGTAGAAGGGAATCGATAACTGTGTTACAGTACAAAGTCTGATATGTGGGTTTAAACAGCTGACAGTGTCGACTTAATGCCACAACACAGATTTTATGCTGAATCTAAGACTCGTTTTCCTTTGTCAACTCCATTGTTGTATGGTGACTGCGGAAGAGGGGCATACTGGGCAACTGGGCAACTCTTGTTTCACAGTGCCACCACAGTGTTTGCCACTCCTCTTTTTGCTAGTTTTCTCTGTTTGGCAGCTGTCAGCAAATGCATATTCCTTTATAAGCAAACTTACAGAAGGAAAACTTGTCCTAGAAAACAGCCTGGAATCTCAATGACTGTTCTTTAACACTACTTTAAGAGTCCCTGTTTTTCTTGAACCGTTTTCGTCTATATGACAGGCTTCCTGCTAATCTTGGGGTTTTTTTAGTATGAAGTTCTACATTGAATAAATATTACTGTATTTTGGAGCGGACTTTTGAAACCATGTTTCTAAATCCATTTCTGCAGACTACACTTCCACTTCAGCCGCTACACTTGTGCGGGGAGCTACCAGTTGTCTAAACCAGAATTACATTTGTTTTGCACATCAGTAGAAAAGTGGGCTTCCCCCTGCCTCCGCAGCCTCTACCCCTATTGAATACACCCCTTAAGACTAGAACAATTAGATTGTTTTCTTGCCTAATTTTTTCTTACCCTTAGATTTCTGAGATTATTAGTAAAAACTGTTTATCAGTTGTTCTTACTTTGTTAGGTTCTGTTAAAACAAAAATTTTTCATTTACTCTCGTTTCAGTCCCTGCATGCTGCTCAGCTCGCTACAATCTAGCACTACTGGCCTTTTTTGGGTTCTTCCTCCTGTACGCGTTACGTGTGAACCTAAGTGTTGCTCTGGTGGATATGATAGAACCTAACACAAGCTTAGCAAAGAATACGACTTCCAATGTGTGTCCAGAGCATTCCTCCACCATAAATGTTCCTCGCAACACAACGGTGAGGTCTCAAACATATTGTCCTGTAATGTGGCATGTAAAAGTCTTTTTAATAGAAGTCTGTGATTGATGACTCATGCTGCTTAGGTGGCAAGAGAACAGGCTGCTCTTTACCGGATGGCCTTTTCAGTGGTTCTTTTAAAGCTATTCTGAAAAATAATAGCCTTAAATGACTAGCTAATTTAGAAGTGCTGTGCTTAGGGTCAGGTTTTTTTACGTAGATCCTTTGTGTGCTATTCCTTACAAATTGGCTAATCTGACCTTGTACATCTATTATGACTCACTGTTTTATGTGCCAGTGATCAACTGTTACTGTTACATCTGCGTCAGAGCTCACCTCACTGTCCATATTTGCCTGTTCTTCATACAGTCTCAATGGCATAAAATTTCATTACGAATTAACATGTAATATTTTTCTCCTCACTTCTTTGATCTCTTTCATGATTCTTGTCTTTATATCTGTTATCTCTGACTTCCCTTCCAGTAATCCTTAAAATCACATTTCTTAACTGAACAGAACTGTTAGATATGAAAAAATGCTTTAAAAAAAAAAAACAAACAAACAACTTTGTGAATTTGGACTTGCATAGATCTCACCTCATAATTGAAGTTTATTACCGAGCACTCTTGCCATCTTCCTGCCTTCATTTTGTTTGCTTGTTTAGAGGTCATTTATTATTTATCATGAGCAAATTATAACTGCGAACTTTATGGGAAGAAGATTCTGTCTCATCACTTCTGTGAAATGTATGCTGCTTATTTAGATGCTCATAAATTGGGCTTTTGGAAGTGATCCCAAACCTCAAAATCACTTTACTGGGCAACAGTTCATGACTTCTTGTTGACTTCCTTTATAGCTTCAGGCTCCTTATCTCAATCATCTTTGCTTTTATTACTTGGTCCACTAAACTCATCTTCCCTCTGCTGTGCTTATCCCGTTCTTCCACCTATGCTTGTGAATCCTGTCCTTGGCTGCTCTCTTTCTTTATATTAAATTTAAGCACCTGCATTTCCTTGTTTGCTTTTCTGTCCATAAATTTTCTGTGGGAAAAGCCATTTTCTAGAGCATGACAGAATGTCCACACTGTGATACAGAAGTTGGATTCACACTCATGCAGACTACGTAGTCTGTCCCTGTGTCACCTAACCAAGTTTCTTAGAACTCAAAAAGGGATAACTGCCTGAGCACTTACATTTCATGTTGTGATGATTTTCATACTTGGGCTAGATATGTCTGGACAGACTGTAAACTACCTGAATTAGCTTTCAGCACAACTTTGATTGCAGTATAGATGTGTGTAGAGGAAGGAGACCCTAGAGAGGAGGCCATGAAAGACTTTTTTAATAGGTGTAAAGGACTAAATGATGGATCAAAGTTATACAAAATACGGTCAGAGAAACTGCTATTTTGAACTTACTGCATTTTGTTTTTTTTTTCTCTTTTTAGGGGGAAAAGTATTCTTGGGATGCTGATACTCAGGGATGGATCCTTGGTTCTTTTTTCTATGGCTATATCATTACTCAGATTCCAGGAGGATATCTTGCAAGCAAAATTGGAGGGAAGCTGTTACTGGGGTTTGGCATCTTTGGTACCTCTGTATTCACCTTGCTTACTCCCTTAGCTGCAAATTTGGGAGTTGGCTATCTCATAGCTGTCAGAGCCTTGGAAGGACTGGGAGAGGTAATCTTTTTTCTCTATGTAACTTGAAAATGTATCTGAATAATTTATTAATAAATTGTAGTGATTAGACCCTGTGGGTGTCGGTATGCTGGAGTAGTATATGGATTATTTCATTTTGAGTAGCTTAGATTTAATTTTTTTGAATAATTAAAACGTTTGCCCTGTATTTTAGCGTAAGCTTTTCAAATAAGAAAAAGGTTTTATTTGTAAGAGCACTTGAGACAAAACTAGAATTATCCCTTCTCATTTGTCAGAAACCAGGAGCTCAGAACAGTATTGTTTGTATTCTTGCAGCTTTTCCAGTATATACAGAATCAAAAGCAGAAGTTAATTCTGCCTACTTACTCTCATGCCTTGCACACTTTTTTAAAGTGGTTTCTTGCTAAACAAGAAACTAACAGATTGTACTACTGCTTTTTAATGAAATACACTTTGAAACATGCAAAGTTGAAGGGTGTTCTAAAATTGTCGCATTTCAACAGAATGAAATGTTGTTTTCTAGGGTGTTACCTTCCCAGCTATGCATTCAATGTGGTCTTCTTGGGCTCCTCCACTGGAACGCAGCAAGCTCCTTAGTATTTCATATGCAGGTGAGAAATTCCCATGCTTATAACAGGATTATACATTTTTACTGCAGTAACAGGGAGGATTGACTTAAATCAAAGGGATTTATATTATAAATTTTAATCGGCATTTAATCTGGAAAGCATAACATTGAATTAAATCTTGCTTTGCATTCATTATCTTCATTTATTCATGGCTCTTACAACCCTGAGAAAAGGTATTGATCTGCAACTAAGTATAAACTTCAGACTAACTTTGGTATAAAGCGGTGCAAAGAGTTACTGTGAAGCTGATTAATAGAAGATACTGTAAATAAAGGAGATTTAGTATTAGGAACAAAAAAGCTGGGGCAGAATCACAGGTGTTTGGTTGGTTTTGGGTTGGTTTTTTTTTTTTTGGAGGAACTCAAGGAAGAAAATGTCCAAGGTCCCAGGTGTGGCTGCAAGAGCTCCTTGTTAGAGTCCAGTACTTCTTGACCAGATTCTTTTAGATATTCTACACATGGAAGGTGTAATGTTTGATACCAAACTTACTTATTTGAAGATATTTGATGTTACACAGGATTTTTGATTTAGCAGAGTGATACAAAATATACTGAAAGCACAGTACAAATGTAAGTTAACAGCAAAATACAGCAATTGCAATACACATTTGCATTACTGGTCTCTAATATGCTCACCATCATGACGCTGGGAATCCCCGGGAAGGAATACATGGGTTGAAGGCAGCTTAAGTCTGTTGTTCTCTTAGAAAATCTGTTGTTAGTTGTTTAGTTTTTATACTTTATGTTGGGCTAAGCCATGTATTCACTCCCCTCATGCTGATCTGGCTAACTCAAGGAGGCAGTCACACTTTTAATGAACTTGGGGAGAAACATTTACACCACCAGCTGATCCACTCAACAGTTGATATAGTCAGCTGATCCACTCAACTGACATAGCTGTTTATCTAAAACAAAGAGCAGGCTCTGGTCCCCTTTGTGTTGAGATAAAGTCAGCTTTCTTTGCAACAGCTGTGGTCAGTCACACCCTGTATTATTCCCTGAGCTTCATGGACACATTGCTCTTGCCCATCTCCACTGAGCCTTCATCTGTTTTAGGGGTTTATTGGTCAATCACATTGCTCGATGCAGTATTTGTGGGGCAGGTGAAAAATGTAGCCTTCTAAACTTACTGGTCAAAATTAATATTTTTTCTTTGAGGATGCCAAATTTTGCATTCACTAAATAAAGTAATGGTTTGGTTTACTCACTCTTCTTAGTATTAATTCTGTTACAGCTTTCTTACTCGACCTGGGCTTCATCAAGAAGGCAGGGCTATACCATGTAAACTGCAGCTACTGTTTCAAGCAGCTGAGCCAATCTAGTGGCTCACTTGTGCCAACAGGAATGAAGCCTTAATCCTTTCTTCCTGACACTTCCTCACTTCCCTCCTAGCCAAGTGTCTCATTCCTTCCTTTTTCTGCTATTTCAGGAACTCATCAGACCCTTCCATGAGCCACTTTAACCCACCTAATGAGGCAGAAAGCTCTTTCTCCTTTTTAATATCTGTTTTCTGCCATATTAGTGAATTAAATCTGCTTTAAAAGAAGTCTTCGTGTGAGAGCCATCACACAAGTTAAGCAGAGAGCACAGAGTTGGGATTGACATCTACTGTATTTAACAACTGGGAGCTTTTAAACTGTCCTTTTGTATCTTGTGAAACTGTATGCTAGTATACTAGTGAGAAGAGGCTGCAGCCTTGAACTGCCAATTTTTAGTAGTCATGGATGGATAAGGCATCTTGTGTAAACTTAGCAGAGTGTTTCCTTTTCCTCACATTTTCATGGTTGGCAGTCATGTGGTCTGTGGTTTATTTAATCATGATCATGTTGGTTTTCTAAGAGAACATATGATTGAGGTTATATGTAGTTGTTATTTTGATTCATGTTTTGCATGATGTATGTGGTTTTGTTGTTTGTGGGTGAAGCTTTCTGCCTCAAATAAAAATTATTGTTTCCATGAAGATGGAATCTAGGTAGCCAGCGTATCAACATAATATAATGCTTTCTGAGTTGAGATTAGGTTTGGAGAAGTGATCGTATAACTAATATCAAGAGACAAGGTCTATATTATTTATCACCAGTAGACTTCCTAAGTATGTAAATAATATGGGTTGGGTTTCTGGTTTAGATTTGGGGCGGAACCTGCCATCATTTGCAAAATGTATATTGAATTATAAACTGAAGAATAGTTCTTTCCTGCTTTTGGCTTGTGTCTGAACTGGAATCTGCTCATCTCCCCCTTCTTCCTTGCCTGATCCTACACGCTGTCAAATTCAGGGACAATGGGATTTGAACCTGCTGGTTGCATGGATGCCTTCTGGCTCTTGTTTCTAGCATTCCTGTTTCTTTGGAGCTAGTAGGAGTTATGAGAAATGCAAATTGATTATATCAAGTCAGAATATTCCTCCCCCCCTTCCCAAGTTCTTAATTGTACTGTGGTCAGCTCTCTCTTGTTTTGCAGCAGTGCTGGTTGACTAATTTGCATTGTTTTGGATGTACTAGAGCCATCAGTTTATTGGAGATGAATGTGCCAAGAATGCCTGTCTTTTACTGCTTTTTGCTCGTACTTTTGGATGCTTAGGGCTTTGTGACTCCGTTTATTTGGAGCTGCCAAAGCAGCTTATTGTGCCTGTGTTTCTTTAAGGTGAAATGGCAGCCCTCTAGTGGTGGTGACAAATCTTTACTGCATGATTTATTACAGAAAAATAAAATAACTGTGAAATGCCACTTAGTTTAAGGGGTCTATAGGAGATCTAATTATTGTTTTTCCACTTTGTTTTGCTTTCTTCCGGTAGGTGCACAGCTGGGGACTGTTGTCTCTCTGCCACTGTCTGGTTTAATTTGCTACTATATGAACTGGGTTTATGTGTTTTACATATTTGGTAAGTGTTTTTTTTTTTTTTATTAAAAGTACAATCCATATTCTTTTTGAAAAGCATGGTATATTATAGAACTTATTTTAAGTTTTAAAAACATGTTTGACATGTAGAGTTGCTATTTTATTCCTCCTGGGAAATTAGAGATATTTAAAGCTAAGTAGATTCCTGTGTGTGGCTATGTAAGCCTTGCTTCTGATGAGCAAAGCTGTCTCTGAGTTGGACAAAAGCTGGTACAAGTCAAATGGTCTTAACTCTCCCGCCACTTGGAAACAACAGGCTGAAATTTCTTATTTGAAGTGTGAAATTGAGTTAATAACTTTAATCCCAGGAACAAACTTCTACTCTGAATGAAAGAACATGTGAAAAGTTACTGCTGCTTTAAATGGAAACTGCGTGGAAAATCTCTCTAGCAGTCACAGGAACCCTAAAGGAATGCCCAAAATGCGAGGCATAGCATGTTTACTGTGAGTTATGTTCTAGAAGAAGCTCAAACACAGAAAATACTTTCTAACAGCATGTCATAGATCTAACTGATGCTTTTTATAGGTCTATTTACATGTCTGGGCTGTTTCGTATTCTGCATGGGGAAGGGAGAATCGGAATAAAAGCCAAGGGTTACACTTTCCTCAACAAAACCACCTCCAATTTTTGTATAAATAAAAAGTGTCTAAAACAAAGAATTGGACAAAATGAATAAAGTTACAAAGTTATAGTTATATAAAAGTACTGTTGATTTGGACTGACTATTGAAAAGTTACCTTTTTCAAATGGCAGTTCTGGGGTTTGGCTTAAAAAAGAAAAGGAGGATTGGTACCTTACTTAAGCTGTATGTAGTCATATACTGTGTGTGTGCAGAAGGTATTTTTTGTGATTAAACTTAATGTGAATTTTAATTTCCTCTGCGTGAGCCATATCCTTTGTGACTGTTCCATGTGACTGATAAAAATACAATATGTATGTGTATGCAACTTTCTTGCTGTATGAGGCACTTCCAAGAGGAAGAAAGAAGAAAAAAAAAAACCACAAAAATCCACTTTCCCGCTTAGTCCTCTGTATTGTTTATTACCTCTAGATGTGCATCGTTAAGCCACTTTGGGGAACTACTGTTTGTAAGTAGATAGAAAAGTAAAGTTCATTAAAATTACATTAAGTATTTGGAAGAAAATTCTAACTAAATCATCTGAGTATGTTATTCAGTCAATACAATTCCTTATGTTTTTGTTTCTATCTCTTTACCCATCTTTTCCCAACAATAGGTGCACTTGGCGTATTATGGTTCTTCTTCTGGATGTGGTTGGCTAGTGATACACCAGAAACTCACAGAAGCATTTCACGTGCTGAAAGAGAATATATACTCTCTTCTCTAAAAGATCAGGTACAGCACTTTGGTGTAGTCATACTTACTTACTTAAATAAGAACATAAACCACAAATATTGTCATTAGCATCATGCTCTGTTGATGTCTTGAAAAACATCCTTAATCTGAGATAGAGGCAGAATTTGTCACACAAAAAATTAAAAATACACTGCAGTTGAATAAATGAGAAAAAATTGGTAATCAAATAAAGCATTTGTAATAATGCCTTTTGTCACAGACATTGCGGTGCTTTTTAAATAAAAAGCTCAAGTCTATCACTTCTCTTTAAACTAGGTCCAGACCTGTATAATGTCTCTAAACTTTGCAATACAACATTTTACAACTTTTTTTCAATGTGTCTTCTAGAATAAGAAAGAGATTACTGTTTGTGGTGAAAACATTTTGAAATTGCTAGTGAGCCAGTTCCTAAAGTGCGCATAAGAGTTTATTTCTGTGACTAGAGATATGTATTTACAACCTGTGAAGCTGGCCAAGAGACCAAAGTTAATATCTAGGACTGAGTAGGAAAGATTCAGCTAAATAAACACGTGAGGGGTGACTTCAAATATTCAATCATTTCTATTAAAAGCAGGAGGCAACAAATCTTAACAAGGGAAGGCATACTTTTTGAAATTCTGATTACAAAAATGTAATAGTAATTGGTTTTCTTTGCAATAACATACTTTAGTATACCTTTAGTGAGAACTGAACAAAGTAATTCATTCATTGCCGATGACTTGCATCTATCGACTGAGACTCATTTTACACCCTTCAGAATGAAGATCAGCATAGATTTGGGTAGGATCAAAACACTGTATTTAATAAATGTTCATGTCAATGTCCTGATCGCTCTTTCTTTTCTCTTTTTCTCTGCTGCCTGCTTGCTAGCTTTCTACACAGAAATCTGTTCCCTGGAGACCTATGCTGGAATCCCTTCCACTCTGGGCTATCGTTGTGGCACACTTCTCTTATAATTGGACTTTCTATACACTTCTTACGCTCTTGCCCACATACATGAAGGAGATCCTGCGGTTTGATGCACAGGAGGTGAGATAAATAAAAATATAGTCACTTTCTTCTGAATTAAAGAAATGAAATAACAGATCTTCCCTGCTTCCCTTAGGTCTTCCCTTAGAATAGAGGAACCTGTTTAAGAACCTTGGAATGTAAATGTGTAGCTGAGAAATGGTAAAATAAATCCCCACAATTAAGTGGATGCATCAAAAATTTTGCCTGCCTTGTAATTTCCACTTTTTTCAGGACTTATTTGACATTTAGCTTAATGCTAGCTTTCGAGCTCATTTTTCTGGTTGAAGATGCATGTTACTCATTTTTAACTGCTCTGATTTAAAGCAATAACTATAAAAATATTTTTCTCTATAATATGGTTTGTATGATTGCTTCAGATTTTATAGCTTGTTTTATGGCTTCTGAAATACTATCTACTTCTTCGCTCACTCATAAAAGAGAACATTTCTAGTTAAAAAAGAAAAATAAAACTAAGGAAATATTTGGACAAGTGGCATTTTTGAAAGTATTTTAAGGGGGGGAAAGGAGAGGGGGAAGCTTCAGTCTGATTGGATCGCTTTCCAAATTGTCACTTTCTTTCCTTTCCTCAATGAGCAGCAGAGGTAAAATACCTTTTTTTAGTGAGGTAAATAGGATGAAAAAAACCCATAGACTTAAGGTCCAGAAATAGTGCTTTTCAAGGAAATTTTTTAAAATGAAATTATTTATCAGGAGAAAATTATGGGGGCGGGGGGTGGAACATTCTTATTTATAGCAATTACTTGACTGTACTAATCTTTCTTTAATGAGAAAGTTTCAGTGATAGCATAGTTTACCTGGAGAAGCTGGTACAGCTCAAGTAAAAAGGTGCTCAGAAATTTCAAGAAGTTTAGCATAGCCTTTTCCTAGTTTAACACATGAGGCTGGTTTAGAGCAAACTGAAGATGCACACCATGCAAGAAAGAGGTGATGCCAGCAATCTTGGGAGGAAAAGATGGGGAATCTCAGCATTAGAAGAGAAGGCTGCAGTACGGCAAGCTGCAAAATGGCTGGAAAAAACTAGCTGAAGTTGCTGGTTGGGTTCCTTGTTATGCCTCTTGAGGGAATACCTGCGTAAACATCTATGAAAGTAATTTTCTACCACAGCCCTAGATTGCACGTGTTTTGTAAAATGCCATTGCGTTAAATGCTAACAGGTTCTGCTGTGAAGTGGTTTCCTATGTCTCTGGGTTATGTTTCTTCTTTTTGGAGTAACTTAGAGTACTGACTGTTGTGAACATTTTAAAAAAAAAAAAAAAAGCTTGCACAATGGTGTTGAACTAACATTGTTGCCCCACATTTATATGGAAATTGCATTATTGTTCAAAATATTATACAGCTGCTACTGTACAGTCCACCAGTTTCCATCCTATAATAAAGGGACTGGTTAAAAATAATGCTGTGTCTTTGAACAGTGCTTCAAAAGAAGTTCTTTTTATTACTGAGACTATCTTCTATTTTTCAAAATTTTACTTACTGCTTTTGAAAGCTGAGCATTGAAACCCAACAGGCAGCATGTTTTGAGTGCTGATAGAGTGGATTTTGTGTGGGAATGTATTTCTGGTCTCATGTCAAATTAAATTTCCTAGGGAAGCTTTCGCTTCTTATTTGACAAATATACATTTTATAATAGTGCATAAACATTAGAGTGTTTCTATGCAATAGCTATCCAAATACCTCTTTTTAATCACAGATTAGGTCAAATTATAGGTCTGTTATCAGTAATTATCCATAATTGTATGGCAAGACTGTTAACTTATGCAGCTTAATAGTACCTTTTGTTTCCCCTCATCAGAAAAACATGCAGAATCAGGCAGAAGTCTCTAAACAGCTCTTGTTTAAAGTAATGGGAGTTAACAGGTGGCTTCAGTGTAAGTAATGGTAGGTCCTGAGTAGTAGCTTTGCTTTGGGATTATAGAATGTCCAGCCTGGATCTGATGAAAGTCCTAGTTCTGTATCTTGTCTCTGATTACAGCCAGCATCAGATGTTTCAGCAGACAAATGTGGGATAATGTAATGTTGAAGAGTTATAGTAATACAAAACCCTGAGATTCCATAGCTTTCAAAATTCTGAATAATGTTTACAGCTTCCACTTACTTTAGTAACTCACTTGATAGCCTGTCCTACTTGAAATTGATGTTTCTGGAAACTTGTGTGACCAGGTTAATGTCCACAAGATACCTTCTTGTATAATTTTGTTTTTCTTGAACCCAGTTGCTGATTTAAACCTTTGAGTTTTTGGTCTGGCTGCATTGGTAGTTATGGATTAAGTCATGCAATGGAGAGTTTACACATCAGTAACTTTAAAATGCTTTGCTTTTTCTATCGCTAGGTTTCTCTCTTATGGTAATACCAACAATAGTTATGCGGATGGATGGTTTTGACACCTCTGGTTCAGTGTCTGTTAATGCTCCAGCACAAGTGATTTTTCAGCATATTGAATTGTCATTTCAGTGTTTTAACTGTGTCTTTTTTTTTTTTTTTTTTTTTTTTTATCTCCTTAACAGAATGGTTTTTTATCTGCCCTACCTTATTTTGGCTGCTGGTTATGTATAATTGTTTCTGGGCAAATTGCTGATTATTTACGGGAAAAACAGAACTTGTCCACTGTTTGTGTTCGCAAATGTTTTACCCTAATAGGTAGGTGCAAGTATCATCTCTGTTTGGAACATACCATAGTATCAGTCTGGGAAACATGAAGGGTTTGGAAGAGTAGTGTGACATTCTGCTGTGAGATTAGGCAGGATTGTGCGTGGCTTGAGAGTAGCAGCTTTATTTGTGCATTAATTTGTCAAGAGTAAATCCTATCTTTTTCCACAAAAAAGGAGGCCTATTTGGATACGAAAACGATAAGAGATTGCCAAAAGCTTTGTTTAGGTCAAGATACATCATTCTTACAAGCAAACTGGTCAGGTAGAATCACCATTAAAGTGGTGATAGTTGCTTGACAGAATGATACCTTGTGAATGGCTTTCTCAAACTGAGACGGGATATTGTTCTGCATGAGCCTATTCCCAGCCCTGTGTTGTTCAGTGTTTTGTTTATTTAAGACTTAAGTAACTGAATAGGAATACACTTGCAAAATTTACAGTTGCTACCAGGGTAGAAAGACCAAATAGAATCCAAAATGATCTTGACTAATTGGGAGGAGAGATGATCTGAAATCACCAAGAGATCAACAAGATCAGGTTTTTAACAAATACAGGTAAAAGGCTGTATTTAGGAAGGAGAAGTTGATTGCTGATTAAAAGAGGGGGCAGGGGAAAGAAGCGGGGGGGAAGAGATTAGGCACAGGATCCACACAAGTTCCAGCCTGCTTGATGTACGCCCATCCTTCCTGCCTTCTCAATCCTGCTGATGGAATTGCTTTCTTTAAAGCTGCTCTTATAATGACCTCTGAAGCTTTGTTTTTTTTTTTTTTTTATTTTTTTAAGCCTACACCAGTTTACTGCAGGGCCTCACACCCAAGTATGTACAACTGAGGGGGGAACATGCTTTTGTGTTAGGAAAAGCAGGACTGTTAGGTTGGCTTCATCAACAAAAGCATGTACTTGGAGCTGTTTACAGAGATCATGATGGGGTCATGTAAATAGGCTCTGGTACTGGGAAATGGGTACCAAAGTTGACTGCAGACAGGAAGAAGCATGTACTACCTCATGATGGCTGCTGAGCTGTTTCCAGTACCTGATGTAGCATCTTTAAAGTTAGCCTGGGTTCTCTAAATTGTACAGCAGGCTCCAGTATAGATATACCAGATGTTCAGGTCTTGTAAATATGAAGTAAAACTCATTCTAGAAGGTGTCTGCAGGAGAAATATGCATATGTATGTATGTATTTGTATGAACCCTTCCAGCTCTACTTTATTATGATCTGCAGAAGTCAGTGTTTGTTCCTGAAACCTGGAAAGTTAAATGAGGATAATTTCGCTGCAGTGCACTGTTCACCTACCAGTGTCAGTGCAGCTTCTATTATTTTTATAACAATAAATACGATTAATTTGTGAAGTCACTTTCAGTATCTGTTGATTTTTGTTAATTTCTTATCTAGTTGAAGTTTGTTCTTTGCAGCTAGAGTGGGATTTTTCTGGTCTGGCTACCATTTCCTGAGGCAGCAACAGGTTTGCAACCCATCTGCTCTTCCTTACAGGCCCACTGTAATGCATGCAGTGCAGTGCTGGATTCTGTACGCTAGGTGGTGGTGGAAGTTGTACAGAAAATGTATACATGGCTTAGAGCCTCTTAATGTCTCTCATGTTAAAAGTCCATTGATTCTAAGATTTCTGTCTTAAAGGAATGATTGGACCTGCAGTGTTCTTAGTAGCAGCTGGATTCATAGGCTGCAACTATGCACTGGCTGTTGCATTCGTGACCATATCAACAACACTAGGAGGATTTTGTACGTCTGGGTACAGCATCAATCATCTGGACATAGCACCTTCGTAAGTATTGCTGAAGCTATTGTTAGTGCATGTGATACATTTATGACCACTTTTTTTTTTTTTTTTTTGTATTGCTGGCGTGCCTAGGAGATTTAGCTATGGACCGTGTGCTGCACAACCGTGGAATGTAAACACTGACAGTGGCTCAGGTTTACAGTTTTAAGCACTGTATTTGCAAAAAGTGCAAGTTTGGCAGAGGATATGATATGAACAACAGTTTAGAATAATTCCATTTTTGATCCTGTAGTAATAAATGATATAATTCCTGTAATTGTATTTACTAGATTTTTGTCTTATTTGATTAATGATCTTAATAGGACAGTGTTTTTGGAACAGCACAATACAATTAAGGGTTTCACTCTTTTAAACTTTTCCATCAGAGCTATCAACCTTTAGCATGAACATTACCATATTTAAGCACTGTGATACAGGCAATTTATATGTATTTGAAAAACATTTTATACACTGGTATCAAAATCTTGTTATGAGTAGGTGACCTGTTATCAGTAGGTGACGAATCAGATATGTAAAATTGCTCTTAAATGACTAACTTCTAAGAATGGAAAGTTAGACTTCAGGCTGTAATTTCTCCAATGTGTTACAAATTCAGAATGTGACAGATCCATCAGTTTCCCAAAGAGCATGGATATATGTGTCTTCTTTTGAAAGTCCACCTAAGCATTCTTCGCACTGGTAAAAGTAAAGTACTTTGCTTTGTTATTCATTTACCTGTTTGTGGTAGTACTTAGATATGAGCAGGGTCAAATGACTTCATGACCAGAGAGTGTTTCTGTACTAATGTATAAAATGAAAAGAGTTTAAGTGTAAGTGAAGAGGGGAAAAAAACCATTTTGTAGAAATGTTACCTAGAAAAAAATTCTTAAGATCTGGACAAGTAATATGGGAGACCTCAGGTCCAAATTGAAGATGGTATCCAGGCTTAGGCAATTGAAAGGATGGTGGTCATGTCCACAATGATATACAAGTTTTGACTTAACAGATGGATATGAAATAGTGGGAGCCCAATTAATCTTGGCAGGTGAGTTTAGGTAGCAAGCAAGAGGGAAGGTGTCAGCGGGCAGCTATAAACAGCTTGTACTATGAATTGAATATGAAAGTAAGAATAGCTTCTGTGATGCACTGTGTTTTAAATCAAGTAGAATTACAAATTTAGAAGACGTAGTTAAAGCAGTGCATCTGGGGTTTTATGGGGCCATTATACAACTTCTGTTTCAAGCTTAGCTTTGCAGAACTACAACAGTTAGTTTCCTAAAAATGTAAAACGTGGACTAGAAGTTGGAGTTATTTATTTTATGTCTCTGTGTTTAAAAATACAAAACGTAAGTATTAATGTCAAAAGACATTACTACTGTAAGTTACCTAATGGCAGAACTTGGATATCTGGGCAGTTTTGATTTGCCTCCTTTTCTCTGTGCATCACAAATTAGTCTTTGCATCATTGTTGTAATATTCCCCTGCACAGGACCTTTTCTTCACTCAGTGCACAGAATGGATCCTGCTCTAGAGATGACTTAGCATTGTATAGAAAGGGAGACTGGCATTCATTCCCAAACCCTCTACCTCATAGCTGTAGTAGTTGGAGAGCACGTAATGGCTGAGGCAGGGCATTACAGGAGAAAAGAAGGGTCGTGTTTAAGGTAGCTGAACATTGCTCTTGGCAATTCAGTCCTTTCAGTGCTCTGTCACAGAGTTGGCATGTGGCAAGTCAGTTGGATCAGACTGTGGTGCGATCATCTGTGAGGGCCACGTTCATACCCTCTGGCTTTAGGAATCTGGATTCTTAAGAGTTCTTTAGTTACGAAGAATGATGGGAACTTCTTGAGGCTGGTTCAGACTACCATAATACATAAAGGGAGTCTGCAGCAGCTAGAGTCCAAACTTAAACATCTCAGATGAGAAGCTGCTGTTGAATCCAGTGAGATTAATTGAGGCCTAGCTGATTTATTGCTTTTTTCGTATGCCTCTTCAAACTATTAAGTTCTGGTTTGCAAAAATGGTATTACTCAGAGTGCGGACAGAAGTCAGTGGAGCTGCACTTTGAATATATGAACAATGCTCTTAAATACTCTTAGAATGAGCAAGGATCTCAAATCAAGCATCCAGTAAGCACAAACATTCTTGGCCTATGTTTTCATTTCCTATCTATAGGATGGATTTCACATTGTCATCTCCATCTCTCAAGAGTGTTGTGAAAATAAACTAGTATCATGAAGAGTTCTACTGGAAAGCGTTGGGGATGATTAAAATTCTACTTGCAACAGCTGAATAGTATGCAGAAAGTAAGGCTTGGGTCCATGCATTGAGCAAGTGAAGTGAAATAAAATATTAAATGGTGCTCATTAAGTGAGGACAATTCATCTTGTCCACTGAGTGCAACAGAGCTGTCACAGGAAAAAGGAAATTGCGCAACTGCAGTGTGTGCCTCTGTGAGGCATATGCACAAGGAACTTCTGTATGCAGGTGACAGCTGAGGTTTCCAGAACTAGGGTGTTGTCTGTGTTTTCTAATTTGAGAGATACTTCACTTTGCATTTCTAATGTGTTTATTTCAAGGTGAATTTGTTATGACAGTATACAGAGTATTTTAGGTGTTGAAAAAAGCCACAAGAAAAAAATCATGTGGCATGACTCTGATACATGTCAGCAGGCGTAATTAGATTCACCACATGAACTGCTGCTGATCCCTCTGACCAAATCCCACTCTATTCTTCCTACCCTTGACAAAGTCCTGCTTTTATTCCCTTTGCGTTTAAACCATACAAGTTCCTCTAGCCCTTCTTTCCTCTCAGATAGACTGAAGGGAGCATACTGATTATGAGTGCAGGAGAGGCAGGTGTCTTGCTGATAGTTCAGGAACTTCGGCCTGGCATTGCCTCTAGAGACAAATGGCTGCATATGCGGGAGAACTTTCCTGGATGGGAACATGGTCAGGGTGGATGCTGTTTTATTGAAATCAGTGATTCTCTATTCAGCACATGCATGCTTTAATTCAGGGTAAATCTGCCCAAATGGAGACAGAGAAGGAAAAGGGCATATTCTTGTAAAAAAGGTCATAGAAAAAAAATTTCTTCACATACAGAAGTACTAAAACTTCTAAGACGAGAGGAAAAAGAAGCCTTTTTTTCCTGCTACTTAACTTCTTGCAACTGTCTGAGCTTTGTTGGATGAAGTGGCCAAGGCAGACATTCACAATTTCAAGGAAATGCTTGACATAATTGTAGAAATCTGAAAACAGGGTCTGCATAAAATTGTGAAGAAAACCTCTGTTAAGAGTTTACCCAGAGCTTGATTTTTTTTTTTTTTTTTTAATTTACTGAAAGATATTAGAATAACCGGAAGTGATTCAAAGCAGTTTCAAAATGCACTTAAATGCCCATTTTAATTGGTTAAAAGTATGCTGACTGGAATAGCAAAGGGTCCCTTGTTGCTACTAAAACTTGCATTATACCAAAGAAATAATTATTATATTAACAGGAAAAAGTGAATTAAAATACTGATACTGAAGGAAAAACAATATTTGCTATGTGTTTTTGGTTTCTAACATGTTTTTATTATGCCATCAGTGCATTGAATTGAGGGACAGGATGGAGACAAGATTGTTCTTATGGGGAAAATGTATTCTATTCTAGCTCTTTAAATCTACGTCAATATGTTGCCATGATTACAATTTTTAGTATTGCTGTTACCATGAGCCCTTGTAATATTCCCGTGGCTCTGTTATACACTAAACACTTTACATATCTGGTTTTTTGCTCTTGATTTTACGACTTAACTGCTCTGCAAGTCGGTTTGTATTTGGTTATCCGCACGATGCCATGGGAACCTGACCAACAGCTTACTATTAGTCTTGCTCTACAGACGTGTCATTTTTGGTTTTCCCATTTCATATGGGAGTCTCCGCTGTGCTGAGGGCGTGGCATAGCAGTTATCTGCATCAAACAGCGAGCGTTATCAAGAATGCAACCTGTGTCAGAAACACTGGGCATAACCAGAGGCATTTAGCCAGCAATTGATTGCCAGAATCTTTGGCGACCAGGGAAACTATTAAACTGAGTGTGTTAGCAGCATTGTAGTGCTTAAACATGTTGAAGGCAAAATGCATTTGGTTCTACTTAAAGGCTTTAAATGGAGTTTTGCTTTATGTGCTTATCCACCTAAGGGAAACTTTTACACTTTCACATTCAGCTTCATGAAGGCCTATTAATTCTTAAATGCTTTCCAAGATAAGAAGACTACATGCTACATTTATAAGAAATAAGGATCGTTTTAATAAGGCGTTGGAGCTCAGTCTAAAACATATTGCCATGCTTTAAACTGATACGCAGTGTTGACTTTCAAGAAAAAATCAACTAGTAGGCTAGATAATTGATTCTCTTTCTCAGGAAAAAACACATGTTTCTCTAAGTGTCGTTGGACGACTGGATACACATATCACGACCTTTTGTAACAATGCTGTATGGTTGAATTCTCCTGTTTTGGTAAATAAAATGTCAAAGCTATGCATCTCTCTTTAGAGATGAAATTATATTTCTGTTATGTTAAAATTGGTGAGGAAATAATTTCACTCTGCTAAACAGCCTAAAACGATCACTCTTCTCCTGTGGTAAATTGCAACTATTAGTATTTTGTATGATTCTTCAGCCAGCAAATCCACCTTGAAAATCTGAACCGCAGGGATCTGTGCGCTAGTGGTTGGAAGGTTGAGTTCTGCTGTAGAATGTCTAACTCTTATTTCTCTTCAGTCTCTCTCACAAGCCTGCGCTTGTGGTACAGTTTCAAACATGATCTTTCGGTATTGCAACATTCCTATGAGAGAGATCTTTAATTGCCTAGACATGAGGTGCTGAGACTCAGATATTAAGCAAGTTACCAGCTTTTCCCAGCAAGTTTTTGTGGCCGCTGGTGCATATGCATGCACGTGTGTGTGATAGAGCAAACACGTTCATGGAACAGGAAGCCTCAGAATGGAGCTGCAGGAATGGCAACCAGCAGAACTGGTTAAGTCAGACCCATTTCCCATTGGCCTTGACCCACAGAAAGCTGAAGGGAAGGACTGCCGCGGCGCTCTGAACTCAGGTCTTTGGAACGTACACTCTGTAGTGTAAGTGAGAATATCCATCCACACTGGTGATACTGCCTTCTGGGCAGACACTTTTTAGCAATGATACCTGAACCAACTCTTACTGTTGCCAGACAGCACTCAGTCATACTCCTTGTTGTCTTTCCACTTCAAGGCATGCAGTATTTCTTTTCCAACTTCTCCGATAGATCCATTCAGACAGTTTGATTGTGGCTTAGCAAAGGGGATGTGGGTTTGGATTATGGGTCCTGAGCAAAGCCATGAGTAATTTAAGTTAAATGCCATAACTAGCCTCTGGAAAATAGAGACATGTAGAATCATAGAATCATTTAGGTTGGAAAGGACCTTTAAGTTCATCGAGTCCAACCGTTAACCTAACACTGCCAAGTCCACCACTAAACCATGTCCCTAAAAATGTATGTGCCAAGTTGTCAGTGAGTTGTTACTAGAATGAAAGCAAGCCATTCCCACTGGAATATTTGTGTTTTAGTTTGTCTGTGTGATCAAGATGAGGCCTATGTGATCAGATTAGGCAAAATTGTTTCCATGACTGATAAGCAGGGTAAGTTAATAAGCAGCGTTAACAATTTCTCTTGCAGGTATGCTGGAATTCTCCTTGGGATCACAAATTCTTTTGCTACTATCCCAGGAATGGTTGGGCCAGTTATTGCCAAGAACCTCACTCATAATGTAAGTCTGCTTACTATTTTTTCAGTAGTTATATTTCTGTCTCCACTGAATGGAAATTCTGTCTTCTCAAGTCCGCAGTCATTAAATGAAATCTGGGTTATACATGTAAGTCATACTGTTCCGTTGCTGTCAGTGACTTAATTCCTAGCCTTTGTTCTTCTGATTCTGATCAGGAAAATAAAGGTAAAATCGAAGACCTGTGTAGGACTTTAAAATTTTAGTGACTCACCCCTTGTATTCTCTAGGAATAAAATGAGTATGTTTTTATCGCAGTAAAACTCTGTTAAAATGCCAACTAGCTGAGACAGTTGTGGTATTATTTTTGCAAATTAAGACAAGTTCTTACTTGTTTTTTTAAAATCAGTCTCTCACGTGAGGTGTTGAGTTGTAAGGTCAGCTTTTGTCAGATGTATGAGAAACTAGGTTCAAATGTGTGGTTTTTATAATGCATCCCTTTGTATGTACATTACAGGATTAGGACATTCTAAGCTGTGTTAGTTTCACAAGAGACCTAACTTGAACAGTGTTAGATTTGACTTCCAAGATGGTTTAGTCAAAGGGTGATTTGGAGTAGAAAAAGGGACCGAGGAGTTGTTTGTGGTTTGTGTTTTTTTGGGTTTTTTTAAATCAACTATATGAATTATTCAAAAATCTTTTAAGAAAGGAAGATGGGAGGAGTAAGTTTATTGATACAGTTGAATTTTTGGAGTTGGTGATCAGGCCAATGATTTCCTTAAAAATAATATGAAAATATTCATTAATACATTAATCCAAACAAATTAGTTCTTCCAGACATCTTAACAAGTGGGATTTTTTTTTGGTTTGGGTTGGGTTTTTTCCCCCATACTAATGCACTGCTCTGGTTTTTGTAGTAAGATCATTTACAGGTTTATTACAGTAGTCATCTGGAACTAAAAAAGGAAAAAAAAAAAGCCTTAAGACATCTACAGATATTACTTCTTTATTTAAAAAGAAAAGAAGAAAAAAACCTAAACCAAAAAAACACATGATTCTCTGCTACCCATGTCTTAAGGTCTGTCTTAAATACCAGAGTGTAGAGGATTCCTCTTGAATTCTGAGTAAAGATAGCTACCTTGTTTGGGCTAAAAAGCTTGATTCTGGAATATCCACATAGTAGTCATTAAGAATAGCTTACTGCATAATGCAGAGCACTTCAGCTCTTGGATCACCTGACTTGAAAGTGAGGTGGTGTTTCACCTTACAGTAACATTCTCTGCGAGTTTGTATAGCCTTCGTGCAAATGTGAATTTTGATATGAAGGTTCTGCATCTCAGATGATAAACTGATCCAGATAGTCTAATGCAATTCTGATAGGACTACCTGTGTAAGCTGTGTTATTAAACGATGTTGACTATTCTGATGATTTGATCTTTTATGTTTATAATGCTTTTATGTTGCTATGAAATCATGCTGAATAGCATTTACATTTAAATAGGCAAGGCATGTAGCGTCGGTTTTAAAATTACTTTTTCCTGAGTGTGGGACTGCAAATTGACTGCATCTTTTTTTTTTTCTTTCCCCCTTTTGACAGAATACTGTGGGAGAATGGCAGACTGTTTTCTATATTGCTGCTTCTATTAATCTATTTGGAGCAATTTTCTTTGCATTATTTGCAAGTGGAGAAGTTCAGGACTGGGCAGTCAGTGGATATCACTTGCATAGAAACTGAAGGAGATGTTGAAATACCAAAGCTGTGCTGAATCCCAACGTGCTAGAATTATGTGACCGGAAAAGTGCCTTCCCTACTGATGCCTAGGAGTCTTCAGACCTTTTTAGTTAGACTATTTTATCTGTATATCTTTTGTACTGAAAATCGTTTGACAGCATGTGTGTTATTTCCTAACAAGAAACTACTTGGATTAAATATAATAGTTTCATGCTAGGACTTGATATCGAATATATGATCAGAGACAACATTTTAAATCAGTGTGCTAGGCTCCAATTCTTTCCAGTTTTTAATTAATATTTTCTGAATTAATATGTAGGCAGATATTCGTCAATACTGAAATGAGAGGAAAAAGCGAAGTGATTATGTAGCACTGTAAGGAGGAATGGCATGCAAAGAATTGTGCACGAAAAAGTATTTTGATCTCCACGATGAGATTGACAGGTTTTTTGCTGTTCAAAAGTTACTAGAGCTCTAGTTTTCTACAATTTTTTTATAATGCTTTTATTTTGCCAGTGTTTTAATTGATGTCTAAGAAATGCACACATGATTTTATTCTATTTTACACACAAGTTTTCAATATATAAACATTCCCTGTTTTGTGAATACAGCTTCACAACTGATGCAGAGCAATGAGGAAGTAAAATGTGCCGTTGTGACTGACAGAATAAGCAATGTGTTACTGTTGTCTGTGGTGCAGGTTTTTTAAATAGGCCTTATTTTTATTCATCTGTGCAAAGAAAAAGCAGTGCAACTCTGTGGTTTAAATCTAGGCAGTGTGCAAGAGTGAACTAGAAATAGAATATCTGCATGCTTAACTTAAAATAACTTTCAGTTTGGCAGTTCATTTTTTGTCTCTTTAAAATGCAGTGGAATTCTTTCCTCTTGTGTGTAGATATATTTGTCAGCTTGTCAGTGTAAATGCAATAAAATAAGGGCAGTCTAGGGAATAATGAGGAAAATCAGTTCTCTTCTCCAACAGCCTTGTTTGTTAGTCAGATAAAAGTAGAGTAAAAAAGAACTAGTGCAATAACCTGATGCTGTTTGTCTCCTATCAACATAGAATTTGACACTCAAGAGCATCCTTTGCACAACATGCATTTGAATGCCACACAGTAGGATTAAACGAAGTCTATGAAAACAGTGGCCTTGTTAAGAACAAATGGCTGAATAATCTTGTAGTCACAAAGCAAAGGAAAATTCCTGTGCCAAAGATTCCTGGATTGGAGCAATTAGGTAAAAAAGAAAAATCACTGGGCTCTGGGTTTTTCATTTACCACCATTCCAAAAGAAAAGCCCAGTACTAAATCTGCTCCAGTGGAGCCTACCTTCCTTCATTTCTAGGAAATGGCATCTGCCTCTTCTTTTTAGCTTTAAGAGCCATTTTGTTTTGACCTTCCTTGAAGTGTCATGTTCTCTGATGGTGGAACTGTGTTTAGATCTGTGTTTGTGTCTGCAGCATTTCCACAATAAACAGTGTGAAGTTCAGATTAAATTAGTAGTTGTTTGGTGGGAGTATATTAAAGCTATATTGTGTCTTCAGTGTTTCCACAATAAATGGAATGAATATTTACATGTGCATCTGTTGTTGAAAATTACTATCTCCCTGAAGTTAAAACACCATTCTCAAAGTATGCTGAACAAGATTGGTAACTGGATTAAGGGATGGTTAATATTTTTCCTGGAAAATTACCTGCTTCAGAAGCTTTATAGGTGAGTACTATCTTCCACCTGACACTGTATTTAAAGGAATAATTTCACTTTGTGTTTACAGAAATTTGTACTCTTTCAGTAGCCTTGGTTAAAAAGGAAGAAAAAAAAAAGTTCAAAAAAAAAAAAAATTCTGGATATAGATTAAATTAATTTGTGTCTTTTGCTTTTCCAGAGATCATGAGCAGGGCAACATATGGACAAGGTTGCTATTTCGTCTGTTCGGAAGTTGGAAACTTCAGCTTCCCATGCTTTTAGTCTTTTTCCTTGAAAAGAGTTCAGTTGAATATCAAAATTAAAAAATAGATACTTAAGGGAGTAGATGCAGTAGCAGTGAATGTTGACATTTTCTATATCACTGAAATGAGCCTGAACTGGATTCTGTTAAAACTGAATCAATTTTAGGCATATCAGGAACTGAGCAGTCTAGAAATATTTGACCAGCATGCTAGATTTTGTTTTCTTCTCATCTAATGCACCATTAATACTCATTTTGTATACCGTGTAACTTCAAAGTGAACTTGGAAAGTGGGACTGAAAAAATTGCTGTAAATCCGTATATTATTTCTAGACAGCAGGCTACAGTTAACTTAGTAGTGCATAACTATTTCCAATTTTATTTTTAAAAGTATCAAAACATAGGATGGGATTCTTGCTCTGGATTCAGCGAGGCTCTTAACACATAACACAGAAACAAGAAAACCCCCAAAACCGCTTAAGTTTTACCTTTCTGCATCATGCTCACAAAAAGGAAAATCTGTAGAAAAAAGCTGTCAAAATATTTTCTGCTAATCATGATACTGTTTCTATTGCATCGCCATGTTCCTGTTTGCACAGCTCTCTGTCAGGTTCATCTGTTCAAAAATCTCATATTCTGTACTTTCAGAAGTAACAAGGGCTTTGAGTACCTCTTGTCTCAGTTCACCTGTGTGACACAGGATTTTGACAAAAATTGGTCAGGTTTTTTGTGGTGACTGTTTTCCTGAAACAATCCTGTGATTGTTATTTTTTGCTGCGTTTCCTTAACAGGTATACCAGAGTAAGAAGTTTTGCTCTCCATTCCATCAAGACCCTCTAATTAGGATGTCCACCTGGAATAAGGGAAGCGGGTTCAAAACCAGATTTCACCCATTTCAGAGCAGGAATTGAGCCACTGCTTTGGGAGCATGTGTTAGAGTTGCCAGGTATTTTTAAGTGCATTCTTCTCAATGTCTCCTTCTGCCGTAGTTCTGCTGAAATATTTTTTGGAACATTTAGTGCAAAGTTCTACCAACATTAGTAACAGAGATGGAGTAACTCTTCACAGAGTATCCTACAGCATGTGACATGGGTATTGACCCGAGATCTGAACCACAGTCTTTTACAGCTTGGAAAAGTTCCTTCATCATGCTTTTCAAAAGAGGAAAGGCCATAAAGTAATGGGTGTGTTTTTCAATTCACTATCCCTTTGTTCCAAGGGTACCAACTGTCAGTCATGCACCTTAAAGAAGTCTGAAGTATTTGACACCCAAAAATATGAGTTAACTTACGTAGGCTTTTTTTAATGCTAAACTAGTGAAGGTTTATATAGCTGTTCATAATGTATAGACACTCGTGCATGGTGCTTCCCCATCTACATGTCCCTCTAACTGGTAACAACTGTATTTGCTGTGTGAAAGGGTCATCTTAGTTCATTTCCTGGAAGTTGAATTGTTCCTGTGATATATCTTTTTTCTGGCTTCTCCTTTCAATCACTTATTCACTTATTTGCCAGTTTCTCCTCTTCTACTTTCTGGGAATGTTTGATTCCATGATAAATGAACTACCTTTTGAGTTTAACAGGTCTTCCAATATTTTTAGCATTTGCTAGGAAGGAAAGCTGCTGGGTAGGAAGCCTACACATTACGAAGGTAAGTGAGATAAAGTTTGTATGGAAAGGTAGCGTCTTTGTTAGATCACTTAGAGCATCTGGGAAAGAGAGAGATGCTTTTAAACTTTAAGCCTCTTCTTTTACATTATGAGCTCAACCATCACAACTAAAACACTGCTATTGTGTTTTGTAAGCTGTTACAATGAGTGGCATCTTAAGAGGGTCTCCCATTTCTCCTGTGTACCTGTATCGCAAAAAGCTGAATGTCTACTCTTAAATCACATGATATAAGAGCAATCAAATCAAACGAAATAAATCAAAGTGATTGTCACTCAAACAGTTGGTGGCTGGCCAAATCCTTTTCCGAGACCTGTCAGTAAAGATCCTGTCTCTATTAGTGCAAGGGCACCAGCCTGAGTTGTTATACTGAAGAAGATATGTCTGACTTGAAGCTAAGGAAAGGATATAATTTGACATGAATGATTTGGTATTAACACATTTTGCTATTACGGTGCCCACTGGGAGGAAACCACCACACTAGCAGTAGTGTATTCACCAACAGTGAAATAGATAATCCTGAAAATATAAAGAGGATCTCGTGGGCATAAGTACTTAGAGAGAAGTTGGTTAGCCTTGTGTTGGTGTCTTTTCTGTGAAGAAATATAATGAGCCATTTTTTTAAAATGCATTTGTTTAATCTAACAAATCAGACCGTGCTAGAGTCAACTTAAAGCTTTGCTGATTTGCCTGCTTCATGCTTCACTCATACAACAGTTATTAATATTTCTACAATTCTGTATCTAATGGACTATATGTTTATAATTCTGAAAAATAGCTTAAGAAAGGGTTCATTTATTTACACTTTATGTGATGGTGTATGTAGTATGTTGCAGAAGTAATTCTTGCCATGTTTAATGTGAGAGTAAAACAATGAGTTATATTTATTTGATTTTCTTGCCCTCCACCCAGCAGAGTTGCCTGTAGGCCCAGTAACTGCTTTATGTCAGGGTGTTAGTTATTAACATGTTGTAAGATTCAAATAGCCAGAAAAAGAACTGCAAGAAGACACCAGCAGTTATTTAAATCCCAGTGTAGCAAATGGGGGGGGCACACAAAGGCATGCCAGAGGATAAAAAAACTGCTACCTTGAGTGAGAAAGTGGATACCCTCCCAATTAAATCACCATTGCAACCTTTCAACTTCCCTTCCTTCATAAAACTGCCATAATGGTGGTTGGTCATACATTTTAAACTAAAACTACATCTATATGATTCAAATCCTTGACATAGAAATCAGTTTTTTATTGTGTGTAAAACCATTGATCTAATTTAACGTAACACTTGGTAATTTCTAAGAAGCTCCAATACACATCTGGCCAATGTAGTTCTCAAAAGAGTCATAACTCAATCTAGTGAAAATTGCATTTCTTT
The DNA here is from genome assembly GCF_000690835.1 of Fulmarus glacialis. Taxonomy (NCBI): domain Eukaryota; kingdom Metazoa; phylum Chordata; class Aves; order Procellariiformes; family Procellariidae; genus Fulmarus; species Fulmarus glacialis. The sequence continues at coordinate 17,312 of NW_009206473.1, read as the reverse complement.
GAGAAAAGTTATTTCGTGAAATTTGAATTGTTTGGCCTTATCAGTTAAGCAGTGCTGTCCTAAAAGAGTTGCACGTTATTTTAGAGAAGTAATTTTCCTTATCCTGTGTAAGCTCCAAAAATGCTGAATTGATTTTTGCTTCTCAGTAGCATATTTACTAAGATTACACTGGCAGAGTTCAGGCCTGGATCAGACACAAAACATGAAAGCTCAGGTAGTGGAGTAATTAAAAAGAAGGTTCAGGTACTGATGTGCATTTTCAAGTGAATGCAGATTAACTTTAGAATAATAGTAACTTTGCTCTTATTGCAACATAACCTGTACAAGGTTGCAACACTCTGCAAGAGAGGGTGCCTGGGAGTTGCCCAAGGCACGGCAATGGAAAGAAAGTGTGGCTTATTCAGCCAAAATTCTGTTTGCCTTCCCCTCCCTTTGAAGGATAGCCCTTTGCTCTAGAGTAGAGCTGAGTGAAAAGTGATAATAGCCTTTCATAAACTGTTATTGGAAGGAATTTTCATGAAAGGAATTTCTTAAAATCTTTTTGTAGTATACAGAAGTTTCCGTATGGCTGCTTCAGAATAATACATTAATTTTTCTGGTCTTTTCCTCAATTAAATTCCATTGTAGACACTTAATAAGCTTAGCTCAGCCAGACTTGGATATTGTCACGTTTTCTGATGGAAAACATGGTTCTGCTGATGTTTCTCTGACTACGTCTTCTGCTGAAGCATGCTAGCAGTAAATACTAATCTTCTATTTCTGAATCATTTTACTAGCTGAGAAGACTTAATAGATGAGGAGCCAGAGGGTTTGTTTGGCTTTGATTTGGACGGGGCGGGGGTGGTGGGGAAAAAAAAAAAAACAACAACAACACACCAACAACCATCTTTCTCCCACTCCTTTTTCCCTGACCATCTGGGCTTCATAGCGAACAAGAAGTGACAAGTGCCCTCTGCATCTACAAGTTTAAACAGTCTCTGCTGAAGGGGAAAAAAAGAGTTTCCATGTACTCATTAAAAGGAAGTTAAGCAAGAGTCCTCCAACAACTGATAATTTGTAAGCAATTTAGGGGAAACACAATATTTTAAAAATCGCAGGTAGTTCTTGTGATAATGTGACAATATAAAGAGAATCATTGCAGTGGCCATCTTTAAAAGGAAACTGAAATGGAGTATATTTTGCAGTTCAATTCAAGACTGACACTGACTGTCAATGTTTTAGAGGCATTTGGACAGTGCCCTTAATAATTTGCTTTAACTTTTGGTCAGCCCTGAAGTGGTCAGGCAGTTGGACTAGATGATCGTTGTAGGGCCCTTCCAACTGAAATATTCTATTCTAAGATCTAAGTCTGCCAGTCCCACTGAGCATTAAGTCACTCTAATGCTATTATTTAAGCAAAAACACTTCAACTGCCTTTTGCATGAAGGGCTGGGATGGGGCGGGGGGGAAGAAAGGATGGCGTTTCCTCTAATAACACCAAAAAATGGCTGTCTTCTGAATGATCTTAAAATTAAACTGTATGAATATACAAAATGTCACTAAGTAAAATTTGGTTTTGACTTGACTGACTTATGATGCTTTCAAATTTGCATGCTATGCATGGTCAGTGCATCTTGCATGGTTGTTTTGTTCAGCTGGGAAAGTACAGAATAACTTTAAGGGGAGGGGTGAGTGATTTTTGCTGTCCAGTGGAAAGGAGGTAATAATGTGTTGCTCTGCTCAGATAGAATGGAAAATAAAGCCCATAGCAATTATAGAGGAATTAATTATTTGTCACAGTCTGATTTGCCATCAAGTCTCTGTCATTACCTTCATCATAACTGGCATTCATTTTGCACAGTCAAGCACTGCTCCTGCAGTCAGCAGGCCTGACTAAAGGTCTGAGACTGAAGTTGAAGGTTTTTTTTTAAATATGCATGACTGGATAACTGGTTCAGCTGTATGTTGAACTATAAATTAATTTGGAATAGCTACAGAAAGGCTTAAATTTTTGTCTGGAATGTTGTTTAGTTAGTGCAGTCTTCATCTTTTTTCTTTCGGATTCAGAGATGTGCATATTTTGGAATCTGCTTCCAATGCAGTTACTTACGTTAATATTTTCTGCTATGAAAATAGCTTCTGCTTAAGCTTAAAAGCCCTTGCATGGAGAAAATGAGAAATCAAGATACTTGAATTGTTAATACATAGCTGGTAGAATTGCTAAGCATCTCTGCATGGTTTTGAAAGTAGAGAAAACTGGCAAATATAAGATCTACATAGCAATAGAGAAGGATCACACTGTGGAACAATATTCACACAGGGACAGCGGTGTTAACTTAGCATCTCTCTGTAGAGTCATGTTGATGCCAATGGTACTTTAAGCAGCTATTTAGAGCTAAGCATCTGTTAAAATATTTTGCTGTAGTATGACCTAAAGCCAAATCTGCAAAGGAGATGGCATGTGGCAAAGCTGTGTTGTCATGTGTAACTGGTAAAGTACATGTTGCCAGCAACAGAACTCACAGTTCTCTGTCACAGGCCTAAACTCTCCCTCCCATGGGAGAAGTGGGCTTGAATTCCTGCAGGCAAAGGGTGGAAATCAGCCTCATCCCGCCCTTCTGTCACAGAACGGGGGGTGGAATTAAATAATCAGCACTTACTCCCTGTTTTAAGAGAAAACGGGCAGCTTTTTTTGTGAACAGCCCACCTCATCAGTCCTCTCATCGACAAGAGCTGAGAACAAGGACTGCATGATGTTTGTGGAGCTGTGAAAGGTTTAGAAAGAAAACAGGGGTACCAAGCAGCTGTACATCAAAGGTCTGTGTAGCTGTCTGTGTGCAGCCAGGACCTTTAATGTAAAAAATGGACGTATGTGGGCAGAACTGTCTCTAGAGCTGGGCAGCTGCTGAGGTTTTGACTACCCCAGTCAAAGCACATGCAAAATGTGTTCACTGAAGTTTAGATGTAATAGATATCTATAACTTTGCATACATTGCTACATTCTTGGGATTCAACCCTTACTGAAACAGGCTGTGACAATCAATCCACAGCAGTCTTCTTCAATCAATCTAAGAACACACTAAAATCACAAGCCACAGAAGCTGTGATTCCTCCCCCCAGCTCTCCTCTTAACGGAGTGCTAACTTCAAAGGTTACTTTTGACCATTGAAATACCAACTGTATTAAACAAGCAGTGAAAATGCAAGCAACCAGTTTGAATTGCTGGAATTGAATTATAAGCAGCTGGCTTCACTTCTAACTGAGGATCTAATGGAAAAAAAAAAAAAAAAAAAAAGCGCAACAGACCAAAACAAAATTCCAAACTAAATCCATCTGTCTGCTTCTACTCAATTAAAGTTAAATAGTAAGTGTGTCACTTTGAAGCCCAGATGAAAGTTTCACTGCTCAGAGAATGTACAACCTGTACAAACGCACTTTTAGAAAGGCAGATGTCTTCCTACAGGAGGAAAAAATAAATCTCTCTACAGGTTTCCTCTTCCTCTGTGCCTGTTTTAATTCTTCTGAATCACAAAATACGGTGCAAAATCACAACCGCACGCACAGATGGATGGTTAATATGCAGCTCCTGTTGTTCTGAGGAGGTTGCTGTTTGACTCATGTCTTTTCAGCTGAGTCATGAAGTATAACTATGTGGTTGTACGTTTCTTTGTCTCAGTGTGCCAGGCAAGGAGGCTGCTGTTCAGAGCAGCTATCTCTGGCAGCGAGGAAACACAAAAGTGGGGATTTAGAGTGTGTAGCGGGGCAGTGCTGAGCTGGTGCATGCTTCTGCAACAATGGAGAGCCATGGCAGGCCTCTGCCCTAGCACGGCTGTCCTCAGCCAGCACCCCCCTCTCCTGCCAGCCACCCGGTAGGCAGTTCATACATGTGTAAGATGGCACAGAAGACAATACAGATAAGGCACTATAAGAATTCAAGGCAATCAGATGGAAATGATTTCTCCTAAAATGCTGATCCTTCAAAAATCTCAAGATCAGCAAGTCAGTTAGCTCAGTCAATAAAGATTATTTATTTTCGCTTTTTGCATATTGCTTTTACTGCACTTGATTTTCATCTGAGAACTACTTGTAAAGAAATGTACCAAACCTTCCCAAATAGGCCTCTGCCATGCCTCAAAGTATCCTCCAATGCCCCTCCATCCCCCCATGCAGTTTGTTTTAAATCACTGCCTCCAGCTGTAATTGTGTCCTAGAGCCTTTGCTTTAAATGAAAATGGGTTCACATTGAACCCTAACCCTTATTATCATCCTCAAAAGGAAAGAGGCCCAGTGGTAGTTCTGCTCATGTAAAGGTTTGAGTAGACCTACTTGACTCCTTCAGAGAGAAAAATGACGTTAAATAGGTAGGCAGAGATGTATTGGTTAGTGATATATTAATGAAATGATAATGAAGTATGAATAGCTAGTCTTTGCGTGTCCAGTGTTTTCCATCTGAGTGACTTCAATCAATTCCCAAGTATCTTGGCATTATGTTGCCTTATTGCCATTGTTCATAAGATGGTATAACAGACAGCTGCTTGGAAGAGATGGGGGGGTGAGGCAGTTGGAGAGTGGGAACCAGTACTGTGAGTGACTTGCTGCTCTTCAAAGCCTCCGTACCATGTAAATGAGGCTCTGCAGCCCCAAAGCTTTAGAAAAGTCAGCAATTGGCTTGTGACTGTTAGATTAGCAGGATTTCAGTGCTAGATAGCTATGATGCGAAGGTAAACAGTTTTCTCTTATTTCTCTTTGTCAGACTAAATATACAGTTGGTTCCATAGTGGAAGGTTCTCACATCTAGAAAATAGGTAACACAGGAGGGGAGCTAAAAGCTAAACACTGGCTAATTTTTGTGAAGGCACAAACTAGGGGTCTGGAAAGCAGGAGGCTCTGGCACAACGATAAGCAGCATCGCTGGGAAGGGATTCCAGCCACGGGGTAACGCTTCCTCCAGCAAAAGCCTCTGGCCAGTGCAGTCTCTGTTGTCTGCATAAAATCAGCTTCATGTTTTACATGTCAGCTAAGTTAAAAGTGACAGATTTTTAAGGATATCAGTATGATGCAAGTCTAGTTTTTCAGTTAAGTGACAATTGGCAACGATGTAACTAATTTCCAGTATAGTGTAATTCTGCTTAGTATTTGGGAAAAAGAAAATAGTACCCAAATTCTTATTTTTTGTATAGAATATGAGTCAATCATGTGATTCTTCCTAATAACTAGTTATTTTATTTAACATCCACACGTTGCAGCTATTCACTTTTAAAACAAAATTCAACAATCAAAGTATAAAATACAAGAAAAGGCAGGTATAGGTACGCTGGATTAAACTGTCCTGCTTAACAAGGAGAAGGGAATTAAAAGACAGAAGTTTGTGCATTGTATACTGCAAGTGGTATTGCTCATAATAATTCCCAATTGAGGTGAGTTGTCTGTAAAGTTTTGGTAAGTTTATGACTTCTAGAGCCAAGTGGCAAATTTATTCTGGTTGATTTTTCTTTATTTCTGGTGACTAAGCCTTCTGCCATTTTATTCCACCAAGCTATGGAGGTGAAAACCTTAAAATCACTGCACCTGTGGCTAGTTTCACATTTACATCTTCATTTCATCTCACTTTCACTGCAAACAGTGACTTCTGGTAGGCAGGGCTGTACTCCATGCTCTTGCTTTCTCTTGCCTGATTGAAAAGGGCTCAGGACAGTTACTTTGTGCATGTGTGCTAACCCCCTTCTTTTTTATTATTTAAACTCTGCAGTTTCTGTTACATTTGCAAGTAATGTAGCACTGCAGTAGAAACTATATATGCCTCAAATCAACCAGAAAAAATGTGGTTATACTGATAAATGTTTTGCGTGCATCTCCAGCTGCAGTAATATGAGACGTGCTTTATAATTCATCCACTGGGAATTTTGTGTCTATTTTGAAACCTCTGACGTATGCCTGTTAGAAGGTAACTGAGAACTGTATATCCACACTCTCAAGTACAGTGATGACAGATCATTTTTTTTAAACCTGGTGGGTACTTTTGGAGTGAGACTTGCCTAGCATGTCGTAAGAATGACAGGATTATAAATCATGCTTAATCACCATGGCTTACCTTAATAACCATTGAAAACCAGTTCCACTGCTGCTTGGATGGTAGCAGAAGCAATTTTTGTTGTGTTGAGAGTAGCTGGGTAGAACCACCTCAAACCATCCTATACTTATGTTAAGGTAAGGTGAGGGTGATATGCTGTATGTTATGCTGGATATCTCTGGTAAACAGGTTTGGGCTTTTTCACACAGGTTTGTGGTTTCTCTTTTCTCTTTCGCTTTGAATTAATCTGTACTTTCTGCAGTTAAAACGACTACTCTGGTCTCATTCACAAATGGGTAACTTTTGGGAGATGCCCCTATATCCTATGGATAGTAGGAGAGGCCCTCTGGTAAATGTGATATAGGTGTTGCCTGTGTTCCAGGCGTGGTCTGCCTAGTCAGAGAGAAAGTACGCGAGACACTTCACTGCTGCCTTTCTGGGAGACGTCGAGGGTGCATTGGCAACAGTTTGGAAACTTTGCTGGTTTGGCTGAAATCATCATTTCAAAGCCATGGCACAGATTATTGTCATAGTTTTGTTTTCATACTGCATTTTAAAGAGGCCCTGAGGTCACTGGTTTTGTAATCAAAAAAAGTCACTGTTCTATCTCTTTTGCAGTGATTTCCCCCCCACCACCACCTTAGACTGTGCTTGAGGCAATCACTGGGTATCAATGCATTATGTCTGGAAGAGAGAAAATATGGAAGAATGGAGTAGTTTGTAAAACTGGAATGGAAAGCGTATTTGGTTGATATGTAATTTAAAAAGCTACTTAAGAATACTGATGATAGAGTATTGTCAACTACTGCTTAAAGGGTATGTATATTAGCTTAACCAATTTGAAATGCCAAAAACCTGGTTTGGCTTCTCTAAGATGCGGCATAAGAACATGGTGGTGGATAACTTTTTTCTTTTTTTTTCTTTTTATTTTTAAACCTCTAAGCAAAATTCAATGAAACCTAAACTCTGGTTTCATTTAGGCACTTCTGTAATTGTTGCTTATTCAACATATTAAGAGAATTAATTGAGTAGAAAGTGAACAATATATGATCAGATGTAATTTGTTGCATATTGCCATTAATAGATCAATGGGTGTACCTGGGTATTGCCTGTTGTTGCTTGTATGCTTTGAGGTGGTCCCAGCCCCCATTAGCAGGCATTGTACATGTGTAGAGCAAGAAAAGGAAAAGAAAAAAAAACAAACAATAACAGAAAAAACTAACATGCAACTCCCAATTCAGAACTCAGAATTAAGAGACTATAGAGGTTGTCAGAAGATTAGGGTCACACCAAGATGGTCTGACCTTACCTAGTCATGCACACAGTGAAAAGTAATATAATATTGTTGTCTAAACTTGTGAAGTTGTAAATTATAATTCTTATTTTGTGCGTATTAGCATTGACTTCTCTGCTGAGTAATGAATACTTAAGAATTAACAGTGGAGAATAGACTTGCCATGGAAAAATACTCAAAATCTTTTTGAAAGAGGTAAGTGTATTTTCTGTAAGGTTTAAGCATGAAATGCAGGTCTGGGCTTCTTAGGTATGCGTGTAGTATGTGACAGCCTAGATCAGCCTTGATAGTTATAATGACCACATAGCTTAGTCAAGAGAATAAGTAAGAGTGCAATTTCACTTTGTAGCTAATCTGATGTAACTGAGCCTTGCCACCTAAGTGATATATCCCACTTCCTGTGGGTTGAATCTGGGGATCATGTGGCCATGAAGTTAATTTGGTCAACTGGGTGATTGAAGAGAGAGAGCAAAGGAAAAAAAAAAAAAAAGGCAAAAAAAAAAAAAAAAGCTTTCCTGTGGATAGCTTCACTACTCTCACTCCCCTTTCAACTATACAATTGCTAGATCCAATGCAGGAAATCTTTGGATAGATAGAGGAGAAAAGCAATTCTCTGGCAGGTATTCACAACTGCATAGGTTTAGCTTTGACATGGAGTAACACCTTTCAAATTGCTGAACTCAGATACAAGCTTAAGAGAAGGAATTAAAAACTTATTTTGGAATACACTTTATTTTTCCTTTCATATTTTCTATATTACAGTTTGTTTTATCCATACCAGTCGCTGTCTGCTTCATAGGAATGTCATTATTCTGAACTGTTACTAGCGGATGCTGTTTCTCAAGAATATCCCAGAAGGAAAGGAGAAAGCAAGTGAGCAAGAGTTTCTGCTTCCTTAGTTCATATGGGTGTGTGAATGTTGCTGGGTAACATGACTCACTGCACAGCTTTGTGAAGTAAATGGGACTGCATTAGCTTGCAAAGCAAGTATAAACTATTTCCCATAAATAGAGATACTGCGCTTTGCCTCTAATGACTCTACAGAGCTAAATTTAGAGAAGGAGGTAAGATTTACTTTCTAAAAAGCAGCATTTCTTTACAACTGCCATTTCATTCACACATACACATGCACCCCTACCTTAGATCGTGGGGGGATCCCATTCAGATGTGGGGGGGGAGTAGGGGAGGCATTGCTTGTGTGTGCTCCTACATGTTTTCTTATTACAGTACTTGTACCTCTATGTAGTGTGTACAGTTAGGTTTTCTATGGTGAATGACAATGTATGTATGTAAAACAGCTGGGGGGTGATTTAAGATCCTCTGTGCTGAATCGAAAACAGCATACAGAATGAAAAACTCGGGATGTGCTTTACATTTTAGATCGCTTTAGGAATTGCACAGACTGTGATATGGAGACAGCCCAATAACTAAGATAGACCTTCTAGGTCTTCCTGCTTTGCACAGAGGGGATCCTTGACTGCTATTCACAGTTTGAGCAGGCTGTCTCCTGCTGAGAGTAGAAAAGTTCCTGTTTCAGGCAGCAGAGGACAGTAACGCACGACTCGCTCGTATGAATCAGTTTGCAATCTTTTTCTAACCTGTACTGTCTTTTTTACATGTTTTACTTTTATTATGGCCTGTGGAATAGCCACATCTCTAAGCTCAAGCATCAGTCTTTTACAGTTCGTATTCCCCTCGTCTGTTCTCCCCTCTGTATCCTCCGTCGTCGTGGCCTGACGGGATGGCCTGTCAGCCTTGGCTCCCCTTCATTCCGAGATTTGGCCTTGGTGCAGAGAGCTGACTCAACACCTATTCCCAGTTTAAAGGGGCCGAAGTCTACTTCATACAACGTGTGGTATAAGCTTTTAACCTCTGAAATGCCATTCCTCTGTGGATTGCCTTGCAAAACTACAGCTGTTGTTTTTTCACAAGTATTGTTACAGAAGGGACTATGAGGAGTAGCAGCGTGTATGGACTGACCTCCCCCGTAACGCTACTTAGTTGATAGTTCCTGTCATGGTATCACTGCCCGTGGGAAAGTCATGTGCACTGTTTTTTAGCATTCTTCTTGTTGTTGTTTAGAAACTGCTAGAGAAACCAAACATGTTTTCCAGCATTTCATTTTGATAAGAAACTAGTACTGAACGAATGCTTTATAACATATTGCCAGACATCTACTCAGTTCCTAACAGCTCTAACATAACCTGCCTTATGCAGTGGCAGGAAGAGTTTGTGGTATAAAATTTCTTCTCCCACCTTTCATTTTTAGCCTGACTCTTCTTTGATTAGAGTTTAGGACTGACTATTCCATTTCCTTCCACACCCCTCTGTTAGTTATATTAGGCTAGCTTTTTGGTTTTCAATAAAATGTACTTGATCATTTAGTGTGGAAGATGGAATTTATACAGCAAGATGCATGATTAGTGGTTGAAATATTTGTGAATTTCCATTCAGATGTGACTACTATAACCAAAAAGATTGATCTTCAGCTGATACAAACACATTAAAGTCCTAGGAAGATTTCCTTACCAAGCTAAACAATGTGGGCTGGAATGATGGTATAAGAAATTCATTTATGATCGCACAGATCTTGTAATGTAAAGTAATGTAAACCTGTGGAAATTAAGGCTTGAAGAGACTTTTGGATATCTAATCCATAGATAAGGAAGTATTAGTTACACTTGAACCATTCCTAATAGGTATTTAGGTGCTTGTAAGAAGTTGGGTAATGATGGGGGTTCCACCAGCTGCCCACAGAATCTGTTCCAGTGGTTTTTGTCTCTAGGTATCATCTTGAAGCAAGGCTCCTAAGATGGACAAAGTATCCCAGTAGAGGCCTAAGTAGAGTGGAAGGTTTATTTTACGTATCTTACAGCACTTCTGTTTATACGTCTCGGTATGTTTGCTTTTTTCACAAGAGTATGGCAGTGTTGACTCATGTTCAGTTTGTGATCCACTCTAACCCCAGGTCCTTTTCTACAGGACTGCTGGCTAGCTGCTACTTCTCCTGTGTTTGTGCAGTGAACTGTTCCTTAAAAAGGACAAATATTAACCTTGATTTATTTCCTAATTATTTTAGACCATTTCTCTAATTTGCCCACATTACTCTCAATTCTGTTCTTGACCTCTGAAGTGCTTAGTCCCCCCTTTCTCCCAAATGTGCAATTTAAAATTACATTTGTGTGTATTTATAACTGTATATTTGTATGGTGGAATAATGTCTGTGCCCACAGAAACTGATTTGATACAACTTTTCATAGTGATATTAGCAATTACTTTGAGCACATGTCATCTTCAGCTGGTCTCTTGCACATCCATTATTTTGTCCAAAGTTTGCTGAGCTTACTCATGCAAGTTGCCTGTAAGGAGCGTCAAATCTTCCCTTAAGTTAAATGATATCCACATTTCCCCATCCGTGAGCCTGTTAAGCCTGTCACAGTAGAAGAGATTAGTTTGATGCAATCTGCTCCTAACAAGTCTGGGGCTGTTACTTATCAACCTATTATCTTCTAAAAATAGTTCATTTGTTCCAATATATTTTTCCAGGAATTGAAAGTAGACCGACTGTTCCATAACTGCCCAGTTCATGCATGTGCTCTTTCTTTTTTTTTTTCTTTTTTTCTTTTTTTTTTTTTTTAAGTTTAGGGATGTTTTTTCTATTTTTCCAGTGTTCTGGAACCTTCCCATTCCATAGGTTTCAACGATAATGAGTAGTGGCTCTCAGATAGCTTTATCTGGCCAAATACTTCAGAGAGACTGTATTAGAGTCAGCTAACTAAAAACAAAGGCATCATTTTAAGTAAATGGCCCTTCCTGTTCCCCCTCCCCCCCAATCAACTTCTTTCTCCTTTATTGTGTTTGTGGGGTTTTTTTACTAACATAATTAAATATTGAGCACTTCTTCATCTGTTGGCTTACTGCTTTTAGCAAGCTGTTCATTGCCAATTACAAATAATTGGCTTCTATTTCTACCTTAATTTAACTACCAACAATCTTGAACCTTCTTATGTCTTTGTGCCCAGACTCATGATTCTTCCTTTACAGGATTTTTTGTCGTGTTGAATTCTGGAGACTAAGCCAAACTGCCTTTCAGTAAACTCAGTATAGATTGAACAGGTCAAGTATAAGTACTTTTCCAGATCTAGATTTATTCCCATAGTTCTTCTCTGAAATCTTTCCAAACTTTAATTGTGTCAAATCTAAATTCACTGAACAAATGTCAAGCATATGCTGTATACACTAAATCTGAGCAAGGCTTCTAAATGACTTGAATTGCACCACTTCTGGTTACTGCGGTTACCACATATCAAGAATGATGTACATGTGATTGCAGTGGAAATTGATCCTATGGCCTGAGTGATGCCAAGACTCGAAACCACAGCAATGTCGAGATGGGAGAGTGAACAACGGATGGCACTTCAGCTGAACAACTGGATGTATCCACACCATCCTTACTAGCCCAAGTCTCAGGTACTGCCCTTCTTCCTCCTTTGGCCTATCCATCCACTGTCTCAAATTTGTAGCATACTTTTGCAGTCTGCACCAAAATCACCTTTATTATGTTTCTCTCCCTTGCAGCCATAAGCTGCATCTCAGGTTTTCTTGATTCATATAACCCCCTTCTAGGAATCTACCTATAGACTTTGTCTCCCTCCTTGAAAACTTGCCTTTACTTGGGTCGGTAGAAGAAGCAGAAACGGGGGAATGCAAAAGGTCTGCAAGATGAGAATGGGGAATTACAGGTTTTCTGTTGATGAACTGCCAGCTTGCTAAGTGCACAAACCAGCTCCAGACCTACTATAGCGAGAAGCAGCAAAATTAACCTTATGAGTGGACATTTAGCAAAGTTATCGGAGCATAGCTCAATTGCTATGAGGGCTCAGAGGAGAACTCTAAAATGCATGGTCAGTGGGTGAGGAGTCGAGGTCCCACTTGAAGGTTTCGTCACAGGTTTATCAGCACAAAAGGATGAATACGTTGCTTTTGGCAAAATGATTTTTAGCAGAAGAGACCAGAGCTTTAAAATGGAATTTTGGAAGTTCATGATAAATTGAGAACAAGGGCCAAACTGCCCTCGCCCAGTGGACTTCTGTTCAGTAACTGACACTTTCTTTATGCACAATGCACTACTTTTTTTTATATATATATTTTATGCTCCCATTTAGGGTATTCTTTGAATTGAACTCCTAAAAGGGCTTACCATTCATTTAGGGTGTCCAAAAAGTGGTGGGATATAGTAAAAATGATTCCATTTGCGGAAGAGGAGCAAATGCTGTAGCCTGTTTGCTGTTGGAAGACACTAATGCAAAACCACAAAACAGTTTAACAAATTACATTGTTTCTCCACAATGGTGGTTACTTCATCAGTCCTTCACGTTTATTCTGCATTGGTGTCTAGTAACTCTGCTTTTTGCCTGGAGCCAGGTCATCAGCTGCTGTAAATTAGCTAGCACTAATGAAGTATATGAAGCTTTGTCAGGTGTCTACAAGTGAAGGGTCACTTTTTGATTAAACTAGAGGAGGAATTACTTCTTGGATCTGAAGTCCTCTAGTTGGCTGCACGTATCTTCCAATTCGCTGTTCAGTTCCAGAACACTCTTACTGAAGCAGCCACCTGTGAGGTTCTTTTCTTCCCACTTAGGACACTTCTGCTCTAAATCAGATACGTTCATTTTCTAGCTCAGTAATGCAGACCTCCACAGAACAGAACAGAGGTTTAAATACAGCTGTTAGTTCTGGTTGCATCTGCAGTATACCCACTCTGATACGAAATCTTCAGTATCACGGTTCAACTGGTACTAAACATTCAATATAAATTAGCCTTCTCATACTGTGGATAAATGTGGTTTGAAAAGATTGTCCAAAGGATTTTTTTTAAAGCAGACTGTCCTCTAAGCATTAGTCCTTCACCCATTGTAAATGCTGTAACTGGAACAGTAGTGCTTCCCACAGGAAACTTGTTTTAGGGGAAATGATGCCTTTTTAAGAGGCTCATGTTAAGTTATTCAGAAGCCTCTGAAATTGTAGGTGGTTCTTCATCCCAATAATACTCTCAATAGTTTTGAAGGCCACTCTCTTATACCTCCTACTGTGTAAGACTTTCTTTTCTGAATCTATAAGCAAGGTCAGCTATGAGATTAGACAAGGTTGTTGAGGGCTTTATCCAGTCCAAGTCTTAAAGATTTCCAAGGATGGAGGGGTTTATTTTGTGCTCTCTCCTAAGACAGTAACTTAAAGTGTATTTACTGTTGTCTCTTCCTTTGACCAAGTAATTTCACTTACATAAAAATATCAGCTACTAGTACAGAGCTAAATTAACTTTCAAAAGTAGCTTTTTTGAAGTAGTTTAGATTACCTTACCCAGTTCAGTTAAACCTTTTTTTTTGAAGCGGGTTTTCTGTCTAATCTCTTCATACATGAATAACACCATTATTCTATTAATTGCTCTTTTATTTATTAAGCAGATGATTGTAAAATCTGGTAG
>NW_009206473.1:0-3454 GCF_000690835.1 Fulmarus glacialis | reverse complement strand
GTAGGGAAAAGGATTTCATAACAGATGTAGATGCTTTTTATTTCCATTAAGAATCAATGCATTAAAGAACACTTATAGATGGAAGTAAAGCTGTGTGCTCATGCCATAGTTTGTGTTGAACATTTGGACTAATGTACATACAATGATAAGCATTTCACAGTAAGTACGAGGTTAATTGTATTACAAAATACTGCTATGTACCAGAATCTGGTTTTGCTAATCAACAATTACTATTGGTAATTTTGGATTGCTTTTCCATCACACTTTCTGAAAGTGCCCTCAAGAAATCTTAGTGCTTCTTCTGTATATAGTGAGCTTGATAAACTGTATTTATCAGATCTGAGTTTAAAGTCTTGTGCTTATAAAGTCTGTTTGCTTATGCTCCTGAATGACCTTGTTCATTGCAGTTAAAATAGTTGTATAAGCGCTAGTTACCTTCGTCTTTGCGCAGGAGTCTGACCAAAAAAGATGCACTTCCACATGTATGTGGAAGAGAGTTAAAATTCTTCAAAGGTGCTCAGTGACCACATCTTTTATTTTCTAGCATAATTTCACTGGCTGTGGCTGTGTTCTAAGCTTATAGTACATTCTGTATGCGCTGGAGCCACATGCTAAAATGAAAGTAATGCCGCAGTAGCTTCTGTGATCTCAAAATCCAGTTAACATTTAGTTTTAAAAGTTAGAATATTTGGCTTAGATATCCTAACAGCATAACTTTCATTTTAATATCATTTGATCTGAGATTCAAAACCTTTTTTAAATGGTGGCTATTCTATAGGTTCCTACAATACAAATGCTTTAGAGGACCCTTCTATGTGTTCTTACACTGGAGGCATATGTGGACATAGGTTATTTCAGTTTAGCATATGCTCACCAATGGTCAAGGGAGAATGAGTCATTTTTCCCCACAATGTCCTCATATTTTGGATTTCATAAGCACTATTCCAAAGCCTGAAAGACCTTGACTTCTTGAAATCTCTTATCTCCGTTTTTTCCTAAATGTTTCATATCAAAGAGATAAGTTTTGCCAAATGAACAAAATCTAAAATTTTTAACAGGCTATTTGCATACAGGATTTAGTCCAGTGTATGCCTATCTGTGTTAGCTGAGAGGATTCTTCAGAATGCATTTCCACTGAATTATGTGAGGCTACTCATGTATCTGAAGCTCCCCAGCTGTATAAATATTTGTGAGATTGATAATAGGAATGTTCCGCTAATAGAATGGACAATGAGAGATATACTAGTTGTTGAGAGAATAAAAGCATGTATTGGACAGATTAAAGAGGAAATAATAAAATTCTTTTGAAAACTCAATTAAAGAAATGGAGGGGAAAAAAACAACTGTTGTAGGCTTGAACTAGGACTGTGGTTAAAAGTTTGTCCAACAAATTCAGCTTTCATAGCTTTCAGCTATGTACGTACCACAGAAATTGCCATCTTAAGAAATACATAGTTCTAAATGCCTTTATTTATGAAATAGTCTGCTAAAAAAAAAAGTCCCTTAAAAAAAGAAATGTACAGTTTAGTATGGGTCATGTAAGAAATCAGTAACACATTTCCTTTCTCCTCTCCCTGTTGAGGCACAAGTCATTGACTACATTTGGAAAGTGTTAAACTACCTTTTTATAAGAATGGATACTTTGACAGATCAATCCATTAAAAATACCCCCTACTGAAATACACATTTTAGAAGCTAACTTCAGACCATCCTGAATAATAAAGCTTTTTAGGTGTGTAAACAAACAGTCTTTGCTTTATAGGAGACCTGAAAAGTGCTGCTTAGCTTTCTTACCAAATACTATCCTTTGGTCCTCAACCTGAGCCACTAAATCACTTTATGATACCATCTCCAGAAAGTGATGCACCTCCCTTTCCTACCCTTCTATTACTGTGTCTTCACATGCACTGTCTTCAGTAATAACTGCCCCTAAATGTTAGTTTTGAGGAAAGCTGAACCATCTCTAGCTTCCCCCCACCCATGCCACTAATCTCTGCCTAAAAACATAGAAGGGGAAGAGAAAGAACTTGATGACTTTATTCCTTTCTTAAAAATTAGTGTGTTTGTTTAACAATATCTGAACCTTTTTGCAGGTTTTACTCTGAAACCTGATTTTTGTGTAAAAGGTGTATTCTAAACCCAGCATCTTCTCTAATGTGACATCTCTCAAACCACCTTTTTTTTTTTACAAAATGCACCCTTTTTTCTTTTTTTATAATTTTGCAGGAAGATACCAAATGTTGTGGAAACACTTCAGTTCCATATCAATCCATGAAATACTAAGTTTACAGCTCTTACTGTAGTGAATTTGATGCTGGATGTATCTCAGCTAGAGAAACTTGGAGTCACGTGAAAGTGTAGATGCATGAGGTTTTTTATCCTGTTTTTGTTGTTCTTTTTTATTTGTTTTCGAACAAGAAGCTATTTCTATGCTTTGCATGAAAGCTATTTCCATTCTTTACATGAAAGCTATTTCCATGCTTTACAACTGCAATCTGAAGAGCATATCAACAAATAAATGGGATTACAGTTGCATATATGTAAGTAACTGTTTCTAACATAGGCGTATAATGTACCTGAAGAGCATGTCGCTTTGTTTCCTTTGCAGATCATTTTAAAAGAACAAACACAGATAATTGTTCAGCTTCTCAGCTTAATTTCACTTGAATAGGTATAGGAGATGTTGAATATTTAATGGCTTTTCTTACGTCAGTTAGGGGTGACTAAACCAGAGAACAATCTACTGGAATCACGAGGGCTTTTATTTCTGATATTGTGAGCTGTTTTCTGACTCCTCATTGCCATGATTTCAAAAATAATTGCCTAGGGCTGCCAGTTTTCTCGTGTGAAAATACGGTATGGGGGCACTTCTTGCAGTTTGGGTTTCTTACACAGAAGTCACATATCCTAAATGCTTAAGTGATTCTCTTTAATACGTATTTGCTTAAGGTGCGTCCGCCTTGATTTCTATTTTTGTGTCAAAGTTTTCTGAGCCGGGTCAACTTTTGTTCTCTAATGGTACAAGAAAGAAAGAAAAAGCTTGCTTTTTTTTTTTTTTTTTTAAGCCAAACGATGTTGTTTCTTGTTCTGGTGTAATAAGCTTCCCGAAATTCCTGCTCTCTCCCTCCTTCCCCACCTCCTTTTCTGGCAGACTTGCAACATGACGAGTTGGGGGGGTTCTTGCATTCCATAATCTGAAGCAAGTAACAAATGTAGGCTAGTCAGCGTAACGAACTGAACGTTTCTAACCTCATTGATTGAGTTCTTTTGTGTCCCTAATAAGAAATATAATTAATTGGCCTCGGGCTATTCCCCAGGGACTTTCTTTAGCTGCTGCATCGCCCCGGACCGGGCCATGATGCAACGCATGACGCTTTCTCGTCCCCATCGTCTGCAGGTCCGGTGTGGCGCCCGTCCTCTGCAGGGGGGGCCGGGGCCGGTGCTCGCCCTGACC
>NW_009206472.1:27255-35272 GCF_000690835.1 Fulmarus glacialis | reverse complement strand
CAGCGGAGCCTGCGCCATTGCGGGTGATTTCGGAGGCACCAAGCAAGTGAGGCTGGGGCTTTTGTGGGGAAAAAAAACCCAAAAACCAAAAAACCAAACAAAACCAGAAATCAAAACACCTCCCCCCAAATCCAAACCAAACCAAACTCACAAAAAACCCCAACTTTTAATTTTTTTTCTTATTTTTCTTTTTTCTTTTTAATTTTTTTCCTTTTTTCTTCTTTTTTTTTTCTCTTTTTTGTTCATTCTTTTTTCTTTTCTTCTTTTCTTTTTTTTCTTTTCTTTTTTCTCTTTTGTCTTTTTTTCTTTTTTCTTTTTTTCTCTTTTCTTTTTTTCTCTTTTTTTTCTTTTTCCCCCTTTTCGCCCGGAGCTTCTGGTTCCCCCAGGGCCCTGCAAGCAGGGGTGATGGAGGTAGAACTGAGGCCAGCTTGCCCCAGCACCCTGCTCAGTACCAGCAGAAGGGAGTGGGCCGCCCTGCCAGCCCCTCTTTCGTTTCCACCCACCACGTGTCCCCGTTAAGCAGGGTTAAGCCCAGCCCGCCTTCTCCCCCAGGGCTGCTGACCTTGCTGATGTCCTCTGTTGCTCCACCGCTGCCTCCTGCCCCGGGCAGCCCCCTGTCAGACAGTGAGTACCAGCAATTCTTTGCCAACCTGCAGCCCCTCTGGATGGCGGATGTGTCCTGGTCGGTTGGTTTCGGCTGCCTCAGCCCCGCCATCCTGCAGCTGGACCAGGAGGAGAACCATGGCCGTGTCCCCAAAGGTAGGGGCATCACCCCACCTCCAGTGACAGAGGCAGGCATTTCCCCAGCTGGAGCAGTGCCAGCTGCTCCTCTACCCCAAAATGCCACAGGATTACGGGAAGGGTGGTGGGATGGGTTGTTTTGGGGTCTCTAGCTCAAAGTTCGGCGTGGAGCAGGATGCTCCCAGCACTAGAGCACCGTGGCTTTGTGCAAGGGAGTTTGGTTTTGTGGTCTCTCTGGGCACCCCTTTCAGTGCTGCACTGCTTTCCTGGAGAAAAAAGCTTTTCCTAATGGCCAGTCCTAACTTCCCAAGCAGGAATTTGCAGTTTTCTCCCTCTTGTGTTGTCTGGCACCACCAAGAAGAGTTTGACGTTGTCATCTTGTAGCTTTCCTTCAGGTCCTTGTGAGCTGCCGTTAATGCACCTCCCCATCTCCTCTTCACCCAGCTGAACAAGCATAGCTGCCCCACCCTCTCTTCATGGGTCACGGGCTGAAAGCCATGGCCAGTTCGGTGGCCCTTCTCTCAGCTCTTCACTTTCTCCACATCTCCATTCGTGGGATGGCAGGGGAAAAAAACTGGCCATAGTTTTCTGAAGCTCCCTGAAGCTCACCATCTCTTCCCAACAGTTCATCTTACAACCTGACCGGCTCCTTCCAGCTTGATCTGGGGTTTAACGTAGAAGCTTGGCTCATGGGCCCTCATGGGCCTTTAAGAAAGCTTGAGCTGATAAGCTGCTTTTTTAAGTGTTTAACATTTCAGGAGCCAAGAAACATCCCAGTTCAGAAAGTGCCATAGCAACAGCACCCTTTAAATCTCTGCAGTCATACTTTCCCTGCACCCCTGCATCAGAGAATTTAAGTGGCATAATTATATCTGTGCAGCTGAAAAACTTGGGACTACTTCTGTTGTATTTTTCTTCAGAGGAAAAAAAATAGGAACAATTTTCTCGTAAAAAAATATGTCTTTATATTTAGCTGTGAACGTCAATGAACTGAATGATCAGCCAACTGTGCTTATTTGGACTGCAGCTTGAGGGCAACTATTTCTTGCTTGTTTCTGCAGCTGTGTCAGGGGAACAGGTCCCACCCCGCATCACCAGACCCAGGGATGGGTCCTGGATGCCTCCCTCGCTTGCGAGCACCTGCAATCCACGATGCCGTGGCGCTAGGTGCACCCAGGGGCTGTCCCTGGTTCCTTTCCTGGTGATGCCTAGCGCCCTGGAACTGCTCTTTGGCATATCCAGCTACTTTCCCACTGCTGCTGCCTTCGGAGGCTCACCTGCCAAGAGCAGGAGCATCTGGGAATGCCAGGAGATGGGACAATTTTGCAGGGTGCCCTCTTTGCCTTCTTTTCCTCCATCCCTCAGCCCGACAGACCCATCCAGCAGGCTATTCCCCTCCGTGGTCCCTTTCTTCCAGTTTTGGGGCTATTTTGGCACGTGTTGTGGCCAGCCTGAGAGGCCGAGTGGACGCAGCAGAGCATGTGCCCTCACTGTCTCTACTGTCCTCACAGATAAATGGCAGTGCTGTCTACGTCCAAATATTCATGAGCGTTAATTGTGCCTCTTCACGTGTGGTGCTGAGGAAAGCGGTTACCTTGTATTTTACACAAGGGAAGCCTACACGTAACCTTTCAATGCTCTTTGTTGTGGAAGATGAGAGTCAGGAGGATGTTTCGTGATGAGTGTATGCAAATATCTTGGCTGGTTCCATCTTTTAGTGATGATGCAATTGTTAATTAATTGCCCCCCTCCCCCCTGTGCTGGGAGCTCCTGTGGGTGGAGTTGGTCACAAAGCCCAAGGGGGTGGCTTCCTGACACCCAGCAGAAGCTGTAGCTGTTTGCAGCAAACACAGGGGCAGGAGGAGCAGAGGAAAGAGGCAAAAGATCATATTGATTAAAATAAGCAGCTGGTGCTGAGAAGGGCTCCCCTTGGCAGGAAGGTCAGAGGATTGAAAGAAAAAGGAGTATTTCCATAGGGGAGATGAGCTGAGAGAAAAGAGGAGATGGGGATCAGTGCTAAAGGAGGCAAGCTGCTTGTCAGGCCATGCCATCAGCATTCAACAGTCTGTGGGAAAGCTGAGCCATGGTGAAAATCAAGAGACCAGAAAAAAGAGCCCAGCAAAAAGAGCCCATGGGAAGCTTTATCTGTGTTTTTCTTTGCTTCCCAGATGTTGGAATGAAAACGTACTTTTCTTCTCCCCCCACCCCAAAATGGAAAGTTTCTGTATCATGAAGGAATGGTTTGTGACAGGACACGGCAAGTGGTAGCCTGGCCCCGTATATGCTGCTGCGGACGCAGTCCTGGCCCGGGAGAGCCAGGCTAATGCTGGGGTTAACAAACGGTTGGGCTTCCTCCCCTGCTCAATGGCAGCAATGCTCCTTTGCAAGTAGTGGCTGTGCGGTGGAGTAAAACGCTGCAGCTCCCAGTCCATTGCACTGGGCAAGTCCACCTCCCCCACATCCTGGAGGGATTTCATAGGGCATCACCAAAGGACAGAGTGGGGGTCTGGCTTGTTCCCTACAAGTTGCGCATTATTCTGGGCTGGGATCCTGCTGGATACCTGAAATTCTACTTTTGCTAGTGAATCTGTATTCTCAGCACAAGAGAAGTGTGTACATTGTAAAAGATGGTGTACAAGCAATTAACAGGAGAACAGTGCAATTCCACTGCTAACCTCCTCCGACTCAGCCAGCACTTGACCCATTTGGTCTGCGCAAAGGGCTGGCTGTGCTAGCTGGGCCACGCACTCACAGAGCAGAGGGAGCACAAGATTACCCCCCCTCCCCAAATCTTGCAGGGTTTTTGGCTCTCCTGCATGACCTCGGCTATCTTGCGATCACTGCAGGAAAAGCTGCAGCTTTTAAGCCAGTACGGCTGGCAGTGCTGGTGAAGACTATGGTGCAGGTGTGTACAGGCACAGGCTTTGCCAGCAGCATCTCGTCCCTATGGACTTTCCTCCATCCCCTGCACGGCTGGAATCACTGTCAAACTATTTTGCTCCAAAGAGGTTGTTTCCTCTGGCGTTCCCAGGCCTGGTCTGGTCATCTTTTTAACCCATCATATCACTACTTGCCTTTTTTTTTTTAAAAACCCTTCAAGTACTAATAACAGAGTCCTTATCAGATCCTGGAAACAGGAGGTTTGGGTCTCTGTAAAAGGGAAGATAACCGTGTGAAAAAGGGCAGAAGGATGAACTGAAACCCTGGGTGGTTTGGAGGGGAAGTGCATGTGGCATCTGGGATGGGGAGCTGTAACAGCACAAGGCTGTGATCTCCACTCGGGGGCAGACAGCTTTGACTCTCCCTTCAACCACAAGCCGCTCAGAAAACAGCCATCTGAGAGGCCCCCACCACTTCTTGTGCCCAGGCCAAGGGGGCAGATGCCTAAACCTGCGGCCTGCCCCCATCCCGCATCTCTCTCTCACACCTCTCCAGGGCCCGTCTGCTCTGACTTCCCGGAGGCACCGTGGTTTCAGACCTTCTGCGAGTTCGCCCAGTACCGCTGCTTCAAACGCCAGTTCTACACCAAGGTGGGGAGCAGGATTTGGACCAGGAAGGGCGGGAGTATCACTTGGGAGATTGAAGGGGTGAGGAGGAAGGGAAGATAACACAGCAGGACTTGTGTTTCTCCCTCTCTCCTCCGCTCAGCGAATCCCGTGTCTGAGTTTGTCTCCTCAAAAAAACCTTCTCCTCCCGACGGAGCGACCTCATGCTGTGGGCTCCTGGGCAAGGGATGAAAGCCCCCCTACGGAAGAAGGTACGGCTGAATTGAGCTGGGCGCCCCTGCTCGCCTGCTGTTCTCCCGTAGCTACTCTTCCCCCGCCAGCAGCTTTCTGGCTGGCTTCAGAAAGCTGCTCTCAGCCCCCCCATCCCGCTCTCTCCCCAGCCCCAAGGCAGACTTCTGTCTTGCCTGCTGATGCCCTGCTGCATGCCAACGTGGATGCTCTCCTGAAGTACTCCTACGCACTGTCGGGTCAGAAACCGCTGCCGAGGAAGCTCCCGCCGGCCGCCAGGGGTGCCAAGACCTCCGCAGCACAGGGGGCTGCCTGTCCTCCCACTGACCCTGCCGGTCCCGACTGCCCCTGCCCCCTCACCTCCCAGGCTGGGATCCCCTCCCGGGGCAGAGCAACCCTGGGAGCAACGCCTGCAGAACAGCATCTGGCAGCTGATCCACTTGGCCCTCTCCTTGGAGACATCCCTAGGCACCGAGGGCTCTTCTCCAGACTCCAGCACCAAGCCTGACCCAGGGAGCACATCAGCCAGCGCCGAGGAGAGGACGCAGGAAGCAGCCCCCCGTGGCAGGTGAGGGGAAGACCCATCTCCCCGCCCAGTGGGATACCAGATGCCACCGTGCAGGGCTGTCCTCACGTGCCCCGGCTGGTAGCCCCGCTGCACTCATGCCTCTGCCTGGAGCAGACGGTGAGCGCAGGCAGGCTCTCTGGAGCAAGCTGTCCCATACAGAGCACAAATGTACCCAGGGAGCCCCTCAGACACCCCCTGCTCCTGCACACAGTGAGCAGGGAGAGGGTGACCCAGCACTGCTAGCACCTGACAATTTACTGTCCTTCTGTCCCGAGCAAATTGCATTTAGGCTGGGCCTTAGCTGCAGGCAGGGCTTTATCCCATGCACATGTGTGGCCATCTGCAGTGTGCAATCACCTCTGCACTCATCCTCCTCCCAACTCACATCTCCCAGGAGTCTGGTTCCTTGCAAACACGGGTCCTTGGGATGCTGGAGTAAACGTGTGTCTCGCTGTGCTCCTCACCTCTCTGCATGCAATGTGAAAACAGGTGTCTCTTAAAACAGCCTGACCTGAGGAGCGCTCCAAGGAGTGCTCCATCCTTACCCAGGTAGAGCAAATGCAGCCCCGGGCTAGGAAACAGAGCCAGGAGCACAGAGCCTTGCTCCTGGCTGTGCAGGACCACTACTTCTCCTCGAGCACGTTAACTTCTCTGCGCTCTGGGTCTGTGCATTGCTCTTCCTAGGGGGTTTCTGGTTCCCCGTTCTGGCTTTGAAAGCAGCTGCATGCCAGTTCAGCACAGGGCCCTGCAACAGTCCAGCTTACTGCAATCCTTTTAAGTGCCCTTCTTAGTTCCTCTGGCCTAGGGATATTTTAGGATCTTGTCGAGCATTTGAACTCTTCTCAGCTGATCTGCCAGATTCCATTTGCCTCTGTGCTCAGACAGCTGGGGCTGGTGAGCCCAAACAGAAAAGACCTGCAAAAAGATCGTATGTTTTCATTCAAATTTACTTTTTGATCCTTCAGTACTTTGTGGCTAAGGACCACTTGCTTTGACTGAGATGCAAAGATTATTTTGCTTGTCAAGAGCAAAAAAAAAATGCTGTCTAGATGTGGTTTTTATAGAGAAGTCATTTTGCTTTCACTCTGTTGCTGGCTAGTGATGTTCCTGTAAGCACACAGGTTTTGTGCATGATTGCACATCTGTGGTTTCTATTAAAACCACTGCATACTACTACAGTTGACCCAGAGATGCCATTTCTGCATGTAAAAATGAATTGCATCATGTTGTAAAGCTGTAAATGTTCTTTTGCAAGGCTGTAACTTATGTCATCCTCCTTCCTAATATTGTAGGAGGTTTTTACTGCCTGGCAAATTTTGCCTGGTGTTATGTACTCTAAGGCAAAATTATGTTTCATTGAGGATATGTTCGTTTTCCCTGTCTCTGAAGTTGAGCCTTGCTCTGATTTAGTTATATTGGGATTATTGAGGGACTACTGTGGTTGCAGATGACACTCGCTATTCTGCTGCAGAGTTTCTCAAAGACACTAATGCTGACTGTGTGTCTGTAACCTGGCAGCCGAGCTCCATCAATCATGCTAAGCAAAGCTTAAACTCAAGTGAGGATAAAAAGGCGAGATAGACCGCGCCTGTCGGCTTTGCTGCTTGCCACATCCCGCCTCCTCTCAAAGGGACTTCAAAGCATGACCTAAAAAAGGGGCAAAATGCTTTAAGGCACTTCCATTCCATCAAGAGGGGCAGTGCTGGCTGGGACTGGTCGGTGTGCACAGGTGCCATTCAGCATCTGGTTTAACACAAGGTGCTCACGGTTGTGACGGGCACTGAACCCAGGGCTGAGTGTCTTCCCTAGGGTCTTATGTCCAGCGGGATATCCATCCCTTCTCCCGCAGCTGCTCTGGTAGCTCTACCAGCTTTCATGGTACCTGATGAAGGTAGCTGTGACCTTTAGAGAGAGACATGGCAATGGCAGCAAAATAATAAGGAGCAAAAATTAGCAGCACACTTTTGTGGTGTTTCTGCTAGCAGTGAATCATTATAGGGGAAAAAAGTGTCTCTTGTTGCATTTATTTTCAATTTTTAGTCCTTATTGTGCTTTCTGCCCCCTTGATTAAAGAGCTATTTATTTCCCGGTATTTCCTCTCCTTAAAGTTACCTATATGCCATGATTCAGTCTTGCAGAAAGCTGAACAGAGCTCCATAGCTCTTGTTATAAAGCCTGTGCAACTCATTTTCTGTGGCAGTTTTCACTGTCCCCTTAAAACATTCACATGCTCCAGCTCTGCCTGCACCATTCATACTGCAGTGGGTTTCAGCGGTTGGGTATGCAGAAGGAGGTCAACCTCCCTCCCCTTCCCTGCTCTTCTGTTTGCACACAAGAATTGCATTTGCCCTTTTTCCCAAGGCTTCCCACTGTTGTGTCGTTTGTCCACTACGACCCCTACACCACTTTCAGTGTCACGGCTGTCCCGGATACAGACCCCATCCTGTTGGTATTCCTGCGTGGACGCTGGTGGTTCACATGAGCCCAGCTTCCCCAGCAAGGCTGAGCCAAGCCCTCCCAGCAGCTGCACCTTCCTATTCCTGCATTACTCCTCCAAATAGTCCTTGTTGTGCTTACATACTTCATGCCCAGTGGCTTTAATTTTAAGACCAGACCCTTCATTAAAAATACTGTCCCCAGAAAAACACTCTCTTTGAATTATCATCGTCCGTTAACAATTACTTTTTCTTTTTTACCCTGGGTGTGGTGGTGCAAGATGGCACCCGTTCCCCTGACACTTCTCAGCTGCTTTCGGGAACTAGCTGTCACTTGGGGATGACGTAGAGGTATCTTTTGGCCATTCAGTAAGGTCAGGGCGCAATTTAGTGTCTCCATATTGCTACTGTGCACGGATAGCTGTGAAAGGGGAGTCGTGACAAGGCAGGTTGTCTTCTCACACCAGGCGCGAAGTTCAAGTGCTCCCAGGCTTCGAGAATCTCAGAGCAGGGGGCTTGCAGTATCCCAAGTGGTCAGA
>NW_009206472.1:26856-27218 GCF_000690835.1 Fulmarus glacialis | reverse complement strand
CAGCAGGAAAGATGTATTTACAAAATACAAATTTTCCCACGTTTTTCCCCCCCCCGACCCTTGGGCAGGAGTTACGTTCCCGTTCTCCCACCGGTTCCTGCGTTGGGTTACCTACTGGGCTTGATCTGCCAGGTACCTAGCCAGCCTGCCTGCTTTCTTGGCATGCAGGCCAAGATCTCTTTTTCTTTCTGAAACTGTTAAGAATGGCTTTTTCCTTAGTGGTTTTAGTTTCCTGCAGCAACCCATCTAAATCAGAACTTACAAAGTGCTGGAAAGCTGCTGTTTGCTCCTTTTCTTCTTTTCTGCTTACCTCAAGTATTCACTTCACCTCACACAGCCAGCCAATATTGGGGAGGTTCAGC
>NW_009206472.1:20404-26825 GCF_000690835.1 Fulmarus glacialis | reverse complement strand
TTAATGGCCCAAATCCTTGTCATAGTGTCGAGGGAGAGGTGGATGTTGTTAAACAGCCCTCTTCAGAGATACCACTGAAGTAGGCTCTATGTCTTGAGATGCTAAAGCAAGATACCTTTTTTCTGAAGTTTTTTTTCTGAAGCTTTTATCTGAAGTTTTCTCCTTTTGTCTTTGAGCAATTACTGATCTTGGCCCACAGATTCTTCTTAATTATATTTTTTCACATTGCTTCCCAGTACCTGTTCGGCTTTATCCAGGGCAGCAGTTAGGACATTAATGTGCAGAGGTACTAAGCTGGGGAGGGATTTGCATTAGGAAATGGCTTTAGACAGGCCCATCAGTTTCCCTCTTGCATGGGGAAACTTCTGCACATCGGCAAACAGCTCAGCAGTGTGTCAGCGAGTGCAGGGGAGCAGCAGCAGTGCTGTGCCGGGTCTGTACCATTTGCCTCTGTGATGGGACACAAAGCCCCAGCGCTGCCGTAAGGCAGCAGCAGTGGGAGAGTGGCTGGATAGGCCAAACAGCAGTGCCAGGGTGCTGGGAATCACCAGGAGAGGAACCAGGGAAAGGCCCCGGGCGCACCTAGCACCAGGCGTTGTGGATTGCAGGTGCCTGCAAGTGAGGGAGGAGCCCAGGACCCGTCCCTGGGCCTGGTGATGTGCGGTGGGACCCGTTCCCCTGACACTTCTCAGCTGCTTTCAGGAACTAGCTGTCGCAGCAGAGATGGAGAACAGAGATAGTGGAGGAAATGGATGTGGCAGACCAACAGAATTTCTTGGTAACCTCAGGCTGATGGCACGACTCAGGTTTCTGGGTGGGTGAGCAGAAGATGCACTGTGAGTGCATCTGCATACATGACCAACAGCAAAGTGTTGGTAGGTGGTGCATAGGGATGCGAGGCTTTCTGATCTGCGTGAGCTGATCATATTGAATACAGTCTATAAATCTAAAGTTTGCCGTGCGTCAGAGGCTCCTACCCATGTCTGACTTTGCGTCTGTTCTGAACAAGTAGGTCTTAAACACTCAGCAGATGTTTTATCGCTACTTATAAGCTACTTACGGAAGCACTCTTTTTTAGAAAAGACTAGAGCCGAGTTCCGTTTTACTGCCCCTTTTGCCTGTAATCCTCTATTTGCATCTTGTTTGGGCTGCACTTGTTGGACCAGTACGTGTGTTGGAGAAAGCAAAGGCTGTTAAACCCATTTATTAGCAGTTGCTTTCTAAGCCTCAGGTTGCTATTTATTTGCTATTTTTAAAAAAGTACAGCAAGCTGGACAGTTTTCTTCTTTTTTCTAACTCAGTGATGAAAACACCAGAGCTATTCATACCATTTTTAATGACTGTTAATGTGCCTCTCACTTTACTGGCTTGATCACCCTGGTGTGAAGAAGCAGCAATCAAATCACAACGTGCCACTGGAATAACAAGCAAGTAGTGGAACAATTGCCAATAATGACATATTTGTGGATAAATTCTGTCAGATAAGTTTGGAGAATAATATCAGGGTCATTAATTGAAATTTGTGAGTCCCATCAAGATGACCCAGCCAGTTTATCAAATCTTGAAGGCGAAGATCCAACTGCTGTGCCTAAGCAGTCAAGCATCTGAGTGGTGGCAGGGACTCCCTTCGGCTGTCACAGATTTATCAGCAAAGTGGACCAAACACTTGTTCTCCTGGGCTACAACTGCTTAAGAGAGAAATTGTCAGTGTTAGGTAATCCCCACACAAAGAGCAATCCTTTACGGAAGAGAAATGCTAGGTATGCCTTGGGGGCTGTCACTGGTTCTTCTTTCAGCGATGTCCAGCTCCCAGTCATAGAAAAATGCTGAGACAGTTGAATAACTTTAGACAAGCTTTTCAAGTGGGATGAGCACAGACTTTTTGCTCTAAATTTAAAATTTCCTGTTCTTCGTGTATCCCAAATGGTCTGAATGTTTACAGAGGAAACAAAAAAAAAAAAAAAAAAAAAAGGATCATGTGAGGCCATTGGATGGAGGAGTGGACATAAAGGATCTTACAGGTTCTGGAAGTGCTCTCTGCAGGATAGGAGGGCTTTGTTTCTCTTTTTTACTGGCACATTTTAATTCTTTGCAGCTTTGTCTGAAAGAGTTGGTATCTGTTACTGCTGTCCTTATTTTGCATGCTTTTGTCCTCTATGAACTCAGACCTTCCCTCCACAAACCTCTGACCAGGTTGGTCACACCTTGGTGCATCGCAGTAAGGGATGCACAGGCTTGCAATACACAGATTTTCAGGTTTTCAGCTGACCCTCTGTTTTTCAGTGGATGTGGTTGATGTGCTGTGGGTTGATGTGCTTAATGGCGGGGAGATTGATCTCTTTTAGCCTGCAGGCCTGGCAATTGCTCTGATCACTCACCCTGGCCTTCCTGCTCAGCACAGGACGTGGAGCCATGCCTAGTAGGCCCTGAAGGAAAAACAGTATCATGTGGCTAAGCTACAGACCCTTCTCCTAAGAGAAGTTTGGGATACCTTTTTGAAGTCTCCAAGCTGTGGAGAAACCACCCTATCAGCTGCTCCCGTGCTAAATACCCTTCATGTCAGGAACATGCAGCTAATTTCTGGTTTGAATGGCTCTCACCCCAAATTCCAATCACCAAAAATCATTACTCTTCCATCTGCTGATGAAGAGAGCCTTCCAGCTGATCCCCATCTTGGTAAAAGTACAGACTGACTGAGTGGCCACCCACTAGTGCCTTTGCTCAGCTAAGTAAAGGTTCTTCAGTTTCTTGCTCCAGATGAAAGTTTTCCAGGCCTTAGGAAATCTCATCTTCATGACCTTCCTCCAGGTTCTCCACCTCTTTTTTTTATTTTTTAAGGCTAATCTGAAGGTCTCCGAGAAGTTTCAGCTATTCTTAGGAAAACTTCTTCGTACAGGTTAGCCCATGCATGGATTTTAAGAGCATTTTAACATAAGCAATTGCTGCTTTTATCTTTTCTTACTTTCTGCCAGATCAAAGTTTGTTTATTTATCATTGATTTTGTTTCCAGACACAGAAGACAAATGCTTAATGAGCATTTTTACCTCTTCTGCATCATTGCTGATAATTCATACCATCCCTGCCTAATAACAATTCTGTACCATGTGTACAATTTCTTCTGTTCCTAAGAGGTGTAAAATATTCTTATTGTCCTTGTCCCACTGTCCTTAAATTTTCTACCTTTAGCTTCCCATATCGCTTTGGATGAACAGTTAATTCATTGTTACCAATTTTTTCCCCTTTCCATCAAATACATTGGCTCAAGCAGCAGGGAGGCTTAATAAGTTATATACTCCAAACCCAAATAGGGCTGCCCCATGGTCAACACTCAGCAGACCTCTAACAAACACCTCTTCGCTGTGCACTCAAATGGACAAAACTAGGCAGCAGCTGCTGCAGGGCCCCTGGGAAAGTTCCTCAAGCTGTGCTCCTCGTCCAGTCCTCCTCATGTGCTTCCGAATGTACACACACACCCCCCAGCCCATAGCCTCTGTGTTACACAGGCATGTACAAACTCTGCAGACACCCCCGTTCCTCCACGCAGTTTGGCCTAGAGTCCAAGGTTTCTTTGGGAAAGGTTTTTTGCTATGCTTTGGGGTTGTTTTCCCCCCTTTCAGTTTTTAACTAAAGGTCTGTCTCTTCAGCTTGTGACAAGAGACGAGACTTGACTTTCTCCATCCCTTTCTCTGTCAGCCTTTTAGCCCTGAAGAAGGACGAGGCAGTGATGATCCTGTGCTATGCAATGCTGGAAGGAAACTGTCTCTCGTCGGTGGTCACCCAGGCCTGGAAGGAGATGGAAGAAAGAGTCCTTGGGTTCGGAGATTCGGTAAAGATGCTGATGTCCACCTTTGACACCCACTGTGTGCAGGGCTCCCTGCAGTGCTGACCACGGCCAGAGCTCGTCAGCACTGTCCTTTCAGGTGCCACCTCCTGGGAGAAGCTGACCTGGGTGACCAGGGAGGCAAGCTCCAAGTCAGGGATCTGGGAGCTCCTCAGTCTCCTTTTCCCACTGTGACCTCCCCGTTGCATCCACCGTAGGTGTGTGACAGCCTTGGGCGGCATCACATGGACCTGTGCCCTAACTGCGCTTTCTGCTCGCTGAAGAGGGAGCAGTGTCCAAACATCAAAAACCTGAACCGTGTTCACTGTGAGACAGGCAGCTTCACCACCTACATCAACCCTCAGATCTCAGCCCAGTACCAGGCTGCAGGCAACAAGGTACCCAGCGTGCTGCATCTCCAGCCGGCCTCTGAGGAGCAGCCTGGACTGGGTGGTGAGGAAGGGGAGGAAGAAGCATAGCTCTCTTTATCCCACCCCTTTGCAGACCAGCTCCCCAGAGACCTCGGAGTACTATGGCATGGAGGTTTTCAGAGGGCTGAGGGCGGAGTACTGGTGCAGCCGGATGGCCATCCGTGGCTGTGAGGACCCTCGTGTGACCCTCTGGCTGAAGGCAGAGTACACTGCCTTCCAAGACAGAGATGCCCCGAGCCAGGTGGGCGTCCAGTGGGTGCTCCCATCCCTCCTTCTCCTCTTCTTTCTCTGGCCTTCATTCCCATCTCCCCAGATCTGTGACTCGGGTGGAGTTCAGCACCCCAGCTACTGTGCGTTCAAGAGCCACCAGTGTCTGCAGCAGAGCCTCTACAACCAGAAGGTGAGAAGCAGCCTGCACTGCCCTTTACACAGCTTTCTCCTCCATGGCTGGTCCCTCCACAGCCAGCCCCGAGTCCCCGCAGGACTCACTGGCCCACTGCTTGTCGCTCTAGTAGGTCACACTTGGGTGTGTTTGAGGGCGTGACAAATACTGACCCAAGCACAGCTGGCATGTAATCGAGGCAGTGGGATTTGCACAGACACTGTAAGAGATGTCAGCGGAGACAGACGCTAATGTTGAGACAGAGGAGCTGTGGGGAGCCTCCCACCCGTCGGGGTATCCCTGTATATCCCTGCAGGGGAGGCTCTCCACCATCTACTGGGTGCTTCCTAGGTGGTAACAAAAACCAGAAACACCAGAGCAGGACAGAGGACTAGCCCGTATCTTAGGAAACATACAGTTCAGCTATCATCCGCTCCCTCCTGCTTCCCAGCTGGTTCTCCCCTCTTCCCTCTGGTGCCCCCATCATCCCAGCCTCCAGATGTTTTTCCCTGAGGGAAGGATGGGCAGTGGTATCAGTCCTATGAACTCAGGCTCTCCTTGCAGGTGTCTCGCCGTGGCTGCTACAGAAACGAGACGTACCGGGTGCTGAGTGAGAAGGAGGGAGGGGAGGAGGTGCAGCTGTGGCACCAGATGTTCCTCAGCCTCACCAAGGGGTGATGTATGGTAGTGGGGGAATGCGTGGGAAGCACAGGGCTCCAGAGCAGGCTCTCTGGGGCTGTGGTGGGGCAGAGAGCCTGGATAGACTTGGACAGCTCTTCCCAGACCCCTTGCTGTCCAGCCAGTTCATCATGGCCAGATGTCCCGCTCCAAGCACCTACTCTTCACTTTCGGCAGTGGCCCACCAGGAGGGGAGCCTCACTCAAGTGTGTTTCACTGTGGCGCCTGCTGGAACTCCTCCTGAAAACATTTTCTCCAGCCAAAGGAGCAGCTGAGCATCAGAGAAGGCATCAGCCCTAGGAACCTGAATTTAAAGCCACTGGCCCAAGTGTGCTTGTCTGAAGTCCCCAGCCATCTCTTGCCTCCCTCCCCATGCAGGCCTATACCAGTCAGTAGTTCTCCCAAGGATGAGTCTTATTGTATAAAAAGAGCCCATTCGCCCCACAAACCTAATTTGCTCCCTTCTTTCTGCTGCTGCCGCTCTATTACTCCGCTCAGTGACCCCTCTCATGTCCAAGGTGGGTGCCTGCTCCCCCTTGCTCCACTCCCTGGTGCTTCTCGCTCGCTGCAGCCCATGTGGCTGCTGAGCACAAGGACTCTAGTGTGGCCTCATCCCCTCCCAGCCCATGGGAGGGAGCAGAGCCAGGTACCCTGCAGGTCCCAAATGCAGCACGTGAGGAAGGAGCTGACGTACGCACTTTGCTTTCCATTGCAGCTGGTTTATTTCTAAAGTTTAAGGGTTTATTGGGCCTGCATCCTCCAACCCTCCATCTGGAAAAATAATTCAAACCACAAAAAGCCCAATGAGGCTGGCGAGAGGGTACTGGGTGGGGAGCAGACAGGAGCTGATGGCACCCCCGGAGCCAGGGCTGCTCTCCGGCAGGGCAGCAAAACCCCACCCCTCCTCCTCTGCTCCCTCTCAGGCTGTGTGTCTCCCGCACACCTTCCTCTGCTTCCCCGTGTCCCTCCCCGGGCTGTCCTCTCCCCGGCTGCCTTGCAGTCCCTCAGCAGCCTTCCACCACCCCCTCAGCGGCAGCTGTGCACCTCCACTAGGTGCCGGCACTGCTTGCACTTGACGGAGCAGCACCAGCGAAACTTGCAGCTGCACCG
>NW_009206472.1:20059-20305 GCF_000690835.1 Fulmarus glacialis | reverse complement strand
GAATACCCCACGCCGGGGGTCTCGGTCGCAGAAGTCTGGGCTAGCCAACAGGTAGACCAGGTCGTGAGCCGTGTAGGGCTTGAAGCGAGAGCTCTTGGGCACCAAGAGCTTGCGGGAACCTACCCGCTTGGGGTGAACCTCCGTCGCCCCCTCGAACTTTTCCTTAAGGATGTTGCCCACCTTGCGGAAGGGGGGCATGACCTTCCAGCACGTGCGCACCTCGCAGGAACCCGACACACCCCGGCA
>NW_009206472.1:2263-19892 GCF_000690835.1 Fulmarus glacialis | reverse complement strand
AAGGGAAAAGAGCAAAAAAGTCTTTTTAAGCCAAGCCAATATGAAACAGAAGGGAATCCACTCTGTGGGAAACAGGCTGGCTTGGGTCCGTAAGAGAAATCCCTGAGGCAGGGGAAGAGACAGGGACCTGCTCTGACCCACGGGGCTGTGGGGAGGGGAACAGATCCGCCCAGAGCCAGAGGGTGCTCAAGGGACCAGATCTGACAGGGGCCCCTGCAGGGGATGGTGTCTTTGCTCAGGAGGGACTGGAGGGGCAGGGAAGCCCTTCGGAGCAGAGCGGGGAAACTCATTTCCTTTGCAGAAAAGGCCAAGGAAGGTAAATCACAGCTGGGCTCACCGAGGAAAAGGACTCTGCTCAGAGGCACCTAGCGGAGGCTGAGACCCGCCTCTGTGCAGGCGAGGAGCCAACTCGGTGTGAGCAGCGCAGTGCTGGGCTGAGGAAAGGCAGCAGGACACAGACCCCCTCTGGGAGCCCCGAACTGCTCCTCAGGGCAAGGGGGCTGGACTGAGCTCCACCTAGCCAGGGAGAAGCCTCTGAAGCTGGGCTTGCTTCCCAGCCTTTGTTCCTGCCCTTACCTTCCTCCCAGCCTCGTTGTTGTGCAGGTTCATGAGTGCTCGGCTGGAGGAGATGCCGCGGCTCCTCTCAGGGTTGTCTACGAAGGCTTGAGAAAAGGCAATCCCGTAAGACAGGTTATCAGAGCAGCCTGACCATTGGAAACCTGCAGAGGGAAAGCAGCCATGAGATGAAGAAGGAGAAGCCCTGGGAGGAGCTCCCAAAGGGCTGAGGTCCGTGAAGAAGGCAGGTGTCTCCTCCCCTGGTGAGGGTCTCCCCCATGTATCTTCTCCTCTGCCACCCTCTCCCTGCCACTGGCCTCCTCCTTCACCTTCGGGGCTGACTCCTCGGATCTTGCGGTCGCAGCCACACTTCTGCAGCTCCCCACGGCTGCAGGCACGAGTCACGGCAAAGGCAACGCTGGCGGCAGAGATGGCGTGGATGAAAGCAGACTCCCGCGTGCCTGCAGTGGGGTGAGAAATGGCACTGAAGGGACATGGGGTCGGGAAAGAGGCTGTGACTGCATGCAGGAAGGATGCATTCAGATGGAGACTGCTTGGGAGAAATGGCTGTCAGGATGTTCAACTGGTGCTGCTGTTCTTGAGGCCTGGAGCTAGGAAGGGAGATGGCTCTGTGGGGTCCTCCTGGCTCAGCACCCTCAACTTGGCACCCTCAATTTCTGGGCTGCGTATCCCATTGAGAGACAGAAGTCAGCAGCCCCCAAGCAAAGTGAAAGGGCAGCCGTGGTGGGGGACACCAGGAGCTGAGCCTCCCATGCATAGCAGTTTTTCAGGGAGGACCCTGCCACCTTGTCTCTAGGAGCCAGAGAGACCCCGCTCATAGCTCCCTATATGGCTCCTCCTGCGCAAACACATGCAAAATCTGTTCCGTGCTGTTTTGGGGGCATAGGCAGATCCTTTTTGCCTGGCCTGCAACAAAAAGGGACTGCAGCTTCAGAGAAAAAGGTTTGATTTGAGCTGCTACTCCAAAGGGCTGGGCTGGTGGCAGGGTAGGGGAGAAGATGTACCAGTCTGCAGAGCTGGTACCCAGAAAGGTCCAAATGGGACTGAAAAGCCAAGTCTGGCTGAATGAGGAAAAAGTTTAGCCAGAATATTAATATTTGTAACAGCAAGTTACATTTGGTTCAGTTTGCTGTTGACATCTACATAAGCATGTGGAGGAAGGCACTGGCCACTCTAGGGCTGGGCCAATGTGACACTTGCACACTAGCTCAGGAAAGGCTGATGTGTCAAGGGGACCCCATGGGCATACTGAAGGGACCCCATGCCAGCTCTGCCTGTGCCGCCTCCCCCTCACTGACCTTGGATGGTGACCTTGCCGAAGATCTGCAGCCCCTGCAGGGTCGAGCAGTTCCACCGGCGAGAGTGAAACTGGTGCTGGCACTCCTCGACAGCCAGCTCCGCACCTCGCTTCACCGCATCCATGACTTCCATTTGCCGCTGGCAAATGTGGACCTGCTCTTCTACCAGCCCCATCAGACCTTCACAGCCACCGGGGTCCCGGAGGACCACCCGCAGTGAAGGCTGCTTGGCCAGGTACCTGTTGGGCAGGGGAGAGATTCAGTCGCAGATGGGCTAGAGCCAGGGCCATGTCTGCGGGGGACTAGCTCTCTGTAGCCTTATTTTTAGAGCAGAAATGGGGCAGGGAAGAGGATGTGCCGCCTCTTGTCTGTGTTGAATTGGACATTCCTGGTCTGCGCCTCTTCAGCTTCACTGACCCTCTCCCTTCATGCTCCCAGAGATGCCCCTCCTAATGTGCTGCTTTTGGGCTGCCCTCAGAAGGAAGGTTCCTTCTTCCACCCTTTTCTCACAGATCTGCCTGTTTTCTTGGGAGACAGCACCTCCCCAGGTGACTTTCCAATCCAGACAGTGCAAGTGCAAAGCATACTTACAGCCAGGTCACGGCGAGGACGTGCTGCACGGGGATCAGCACCACGTACAGCCACACCATCTCCATCCTGTCCCTGGCAAAACTTCACCTTCAGCCACGGTGCAGCAGCCGCCTGAATCCCCTCCTGCGACCTCCCACTGACTCTGCCCGACAGTCGCTCTCACAGCAGCTCCGGCCCAGCACTGCAAAGCACGGGTAGCCCCTGCCCTGGGCAATGACCACGGGCTGTCCTGGTGTGCCTGCCAGCATCGGAGACCCAGTGGCCCGCAGAAACCTGGCAGGTTGGCCCTGCAAGGGTGTCCACGTGGGTGCTGTCCCCTACCTACAGCTCAGGCAGCATCATGGGAGAGCTCTGAACTAGGGCTCTGGGGTGGGCATCCGTCGGAGGGAGTTCACATGGCTGGGGACAGCATCAGTGTCAGACCCCCCGGTCTCTGCCGTCCCATCAGCAGACGATCTGGTTGTCTTCCTCTGCAGTCAAGTCACTTCATCAGCAGGCAGTAGCCCAAGACCCAGTCAGCAGCAGACAGAGCCTTCCACGCAAGAAAAACCTGGCAGTACCAAGCAGCTGTTGCTAGACCCACCAGCTCGTCATCACTTTGTCACCAAGTCCTTTGGGGAGCCGGGAAGTTTCCTTGCAGTGACAGCTCATGGGAGCAGAGAGGGGAAGACCTGCTGCCTCACTCACCCCCAGCCGCCGTCCTTGAGAACCCTCCCTCCTCTGCCTCCTCCAGGCTGGAGATTCTTCTTTTCTACTCTGCAGCCCACATAGCTACGGCAAACAGACACAGCCCGGCTGCTTCCTGGCTCTTTGGCAGCTCTCCCTTTTCCCTCTTCGTTTTCTTCCCCATGGCAAGAGGGACAGTCCTTGCCCTTCTCCTAAGCAGGCATAATGGTGTGGCTGCCCCTTTTCTCAGTGGGTAGCCCTTTCCTAAGAGCCCCTGGGAGTTTCTGTCCAGGGAGCTGAAATGTCCTGGGAGAAAAGCCTGCCGTTCCTCCAGCAGGTCTGGGATGGGCCAACTGTCCTGACCACCCTGGAAGGTGAAACTCCTCATGCAGCCCGGAGGTTTCTGTTTTCCCTATCTGAATCATTCAGAAAGTGAAACGCGGCTGCTCTGGCCCTGCTATCGTTCTTCCATCATGGCCCCACATGCGGGTTAACCCCTTTGCTGTGCTCTTCCACATTTCCCTGCACAAAGAGGTCTGAAGAGCACTGGGGTTTATCAGTCATCCTTCCAATCCTGAGCAGCCCCTCTGTTGTAGCATGCTTTCCACCTCTGTCCTTGCCTTCCCAGCTCCCTGCGTCCCTCATTCTGTTGGGTCCTTGCTCCTGCTTTCTGGATTCAGCACTCCGGGGCGGCAGGCATGTTGGGATCTGCAGCATCAGGGTGTAGCCTACGATACACACCCCAGTAATCTGGTCTTACCTGCTGTCGACTCAGACAGCAGTGAGGAAATGCCGGGGTTTCTGCTGCTCTTCCCCACGAACTGAGCCTCCAAGAGACAGTGAGGGGCAAAGGTGCGAGCCCACTTGGGCGGGGGGAGATGGAGACCGTGGGCTGACGCACCGAGACCCAGTGAGGTGAGTGAACCTGGCTGGGTGAGGGATGCTGTGGGGCAGGGCAGGCTCGTGGGCTAGGCTAAGAGCCACCGTGTCCTCCTCTTCTGACACACATGGTAAAGCCAGGACTAAAGGCTCAGCCAAGTGTGTGCACATGTGTGCGGGGGGCGAGGGCCGCAGGGGAGGGGAAAGTTCCCACAGAGGGTGTCAGAGACTCCTTTTGCAAAGGGAGAAGGAAATCCCTCCCAGCAGATCTGCAAGCCTTTATCATTACCAGAGTCTTGACAGGAACTGAAGAGACACAAAAAGCTGTGAGAACAAAGATCCCAGCAACTAGGAAGTGAGAAAGGGGGTCTGGTTAAAAAAGAGAGGCACTAAAAAGGAGCAGGGTGAGATCAGTGGTTAGGGTGCTATTGTACCCTCCAAGGATTTATGAGCAGCAGGAACATATATCCCTCGGCATGTCACTCCCTGAATGAGGAGGCAGTGATGGCAGAACAAGGGAGGCAGGGAGTGAGAAAGTCAAACACCAACAGCAACAGCCAGCAGGCAGAGGAGCCGGGCAGGGGCTGCAGAGAAAGAGGGAGCCCACAGGCATGGCACCTTCTTCGTGGGGCAGCTGCTCCTGGGGAAGGATGACGGTAGGATTAGTGTCCCCATGACCCGTGTCTTCTTCCAGGTGTGCTGGGACTGGCAAAGCAGAAATAGGACTTGAGACAACAGAGTGCCAGATGGGCTCTGCAGAAGGGCAGATCCCTTCCCAGCTATACTTGGCAGTGCTAGGTCACAGATGTCCTGCTAAATCAGCCCTTGCACTTTCTTAGCACTGTGCCTCCTGTAGCCTTGAATGACAGGGACCAACATCTGTGGCAAACATGCCTTTGCCTGCCACGGGCACTGACACCTCTTCAGACCTCGGTTCTTTTTGGGGTCCCTGACGCATGCCAACAGTGCACAGCTGGGCCCCTGGGCAGGAGCTCGTCCTCAAAGCACCCAAGCCCATGGGATTGACAGGACTCTGAGCCTTTGCACTGGCTAGTGATTAAATCAACTTTGCTCTCACTTCCCATATTTCACTTCTACCTCCTGTTTGGCAATATTTTGGGGAGGGGGATGTTTTATTTTTCCCCTGTCAGTCCTGGGGGCGGCTGAGTTAGCATGGGAGCAAAGACGAGCAAGTATTTGGCACTATGACCCAGGGCAGGTCTCCTCAGTTGCAAGGACACCTGGGTGTTGCTTCTTTCATGATTACGTTTGCTTTCATAGGATGTGTTTTAGCTTATCAGCTTTGGATAGCAAAGTTCATGCTTTGTGGCCAGACAGCAGTGCATCAGGAAGTGAGAAAGGAGGGGAGATGAACTACAGCATGACAGACATAGAACCAGTGATGGCGCAGTAGGGGACGGCTGTGATTTGGATGAACAAGTAGCCAAAGAACCCAGCTGGCTCTGTTTTGATTCAAGCTGCTTGCGGTTTTGGTGCCTGGATCGAGACCTCTGGAGTGACAGTGATCGCTAGCCAGCACCCCCGTGTGCACCCTTGGTTCTTCACCAGCAGAGAGGTAAGCGAGACAGAAACATCTGGAGAGCTGGACGGTCTGGGCGCACTGGGCACTGGTCCCTGCCAGCTGCTGCACGTGTGCTGCCAGACCTGACCACAGGGCACTGAGGAACCCTCTACACCTCTTCAGTTGCCTAGTGAACCTAGAGGTGCAAGACAAATCTCAGTATTTATTCAGACAGAGGCTTTCTTTGGGACCCTATGATGCTAAAAGCACGGGCAGCCTGTAGAGCTTACTTGCCAAGGTGCCCACAATGGAAGTCCTCTTCCACAGGGCCCTCAGGAGATGATGGGAGGTGACACCTCTAGGGACTAGGCAGTAGCAGTGTGATCAGACCTTGTGATTTAAATACAGAGGTCTCAGCTTTGATGTTATCTATCTTTCATTAAAAACAAGCCATCCTAAGTCTTGAATGTCTTCACGGTTCTAATCATCACAATAATCTAATTTCTTGTTTAGAAAAAAGGTGAAAAGTGGGGCTTAAATGTCACCTACAGCAGGTTAAAAGCATGCACATTTATGAAAAAATATACCTTTGATTTCTGAAGCAAAGTTGGGTGGTTTTTTTAAGGTTTGGTGTGCTCTTTTTTACTTCCTCTTGGTTTCAGATTTACTAAGCGAGCTTGTGCAGTTTGTGTTTTCAGCTGCACTGCTCTGCACCCCAATGCCACATTCTCTGTCTGCGTGCCCAGGGCAGCCCCAAAGCATTCCAGGGTTTAAATGACAAGTCATTCTCGGAAACACTGACCCTGTGGTGTGCTTGGCAAGATTTTTCTAGCTGTCTTTTTCCACCTCATTTGTCAGCCCCATGCATAACGCTGTGTCCCACCACGCTGTGCTCCTTCATCATTTTTGCACTGCTAGGAAGGCAGTGGCTATTGGTGAGATAGTGTCAGGAGAGAAGATGCCCAGGACCAGGCAGCGAGATGCCAGGCATACATCTCATCTCAGGGCACGCCTGCCTATTCCAGCCCCTGTACGTAAGTACAGCTAGGGTTTCCCACCTCCCAAAAGAAAAAGCTCAAAATCCCCATGGGTTTTGCATGTCCTGTGGGGACTCCTTGCCTAGCAGCTGTTTTGCTGCCTCCAGCGAGAGGTGCCCACCCTGGGCCCAACCTCTAGCTCATCTCAGTCCAGCACCCCACGCCAGCCAGGGCCCTGGGCAGCTCCCGAGCGCTTGGGGGAGGCACGTGGCTGTCGTCCGAGTGGGGTGGTCACAGGAGGGGTGGGAGGGGAGGACAGTGCATTCTTTTCAACTGTTTTTTTGGGGTTGTCTGCCCATCCTCCAGCATCACGTTCTCTCCCCCCCTCACACAGCAACAGCAGCCAACGTTGCCCCCATCTTACACTTTTACCAGCACCTCTTCCTCCCTCACCGGTGTTTTCCCTTCCTTCTAGTTTCTGCAGCTCCTCCTCCCCTGTAGCAGTTGCTCATAGTGTGTGTGTGTGTGTACACACGCACACGTGCACATGTGTCATGTCTATGTCATTCCTCCTGTCCCCTCTGCCAGAGCAAGAATACTAGCAACAAATACATTTTCCACCTGAAAATGAAAGAAGTATCTGCCTAGGTAGCATCTGTAGTTTGAATTGCTTTTTTCTGTCCCAGCTGGGGAAAAGGCCATGGTCTGGGCAGATGGCCTTCAGGGGCTCATATTGATCTTCACCGAGAGGTAAAAAGATGCTTCTTCCACTTATTGGGCCACATAAGATCAGTCACCAAACAGAAAGTTCCTTCAGGATTTCAGGACAGCATCTCATTGTGAGGAGGAGGATGATTCAGCTGTGGTACCATTGCTTCCTTACACAGCTGATGACTTGAGACCTCTCAGCAGCTGCTGTGTAGAGCAATGAGTACTTGAGGTTCTTTTAGAGGCAGCCACAAAGAACATGGCCTCTGGCTCTCAGACATTAACCAACAAGGATAATCCAACCAGTTTCACCTCTTCTGTCTCCCTGCTACCAGCCTGCTTTACCTGTAGCTTTTCTCTTCAGTAAGGGACAGTCAAAACAGTACCTCCAGAGCTCTGCGGAGAAACGCTCCGTTCCCACAGCTTCATCTTTCCAAAGACCATGCATGTACGCATCTCATTTCATGTCTCTGAGATCTTGATTACAGTATCTGTTACGTCAAATTTGAGACTATCAGCTTAGCTTCAATAACACCACCGTTAGTGGATCTTGCTTCTGTGTTTCCATCCACTCACCAGAAAAAAATCCCCTCAAAAAACCCCAATCTATTTTCCACTCTCAATAATCTTTACTGCCAGTTCAGAACTCTGCTGTTAGGTGTCTCGAAGGCTGAACGGCTAGTATGTAAGGAAAGACCACTCAGAAAAAAAGAAAAGGTGATGGTGGGAAAAAGCTAAACAGAATTCTTGCACTGGTGTTCACGTCAGGAAAGCCTGGGAGATTTCCACGGCAGAAACTCTCTTTACAGGGAAATTCATCAAACGACTGTCTCTGATCAAAACAGTGGTAGGAATGGTTATGGAGCAGCAATATGAACTAAGCAGTGTCTGAAACCACATGGCTCCTACCCCAGAGGTCCAAAAACAACTAAAGGGTGAAAGACCTGACTAACTGTGGTGTAGAAACATTTGATTAAAACTGCTTTTAAAGGCTCACTAGCAGACACAATTTGCGAAAAGGCTCTTGGGGGAT
Source organism: Fulmarus glacialis (assembly GCF_000690835.1). Lineage (NCBI taxonomy): Eukaryota > Metazoa > Chordata > Aves > Procellariiformes > Procellariidae > Fulmarus > Fulmarus glacialis. The sequence goes on along the minus strand of NW_009206472.1, from coordinate 11,642 downwards.
TTCAGACCAGGGAGCTTGATGTCTGTGCTGAACAAATTAGTAAAAGCTATAATAAAGGAGAAAATCAATTGGCATGCAGTCATATCTAATTACTGGGGAAGAGTCATCACAGCTTTTATAAAGAGATGCTGTGCCTCACAGTCCTTCTTTGAAGGAGTCAACAAGCATGTGAACAGTGGCCCATGTGGATTTCCAACAGGCTTTCAAAAGGGCTCTCACAATGGTGCTTAAAGAAATTTAGAGAAAAGGTTCCTACCTGGATAAAAATTGGCTAAAAGATAGGACAGAGAATGAGGGTAGATGGTCGGTTTTCACAGTGGAGTTCTAAGACACCAGTGCTGGGACTTGGGCTGTTTGACTTATTCATGAGGGATGAATAATGAAATAACAAATCTGTTGGAGGCACAAAATTATTCAAGTTAGAAAAGATGAGGGTTGGCTACAAAGAACTGCAGAGATTAAGATACGTGTGAGTGACTGGCCTTAAAATAACAGCTGAAATTTCATCTAGCTAAGTGATGAAAAAAACCAATCATCTGAACTGACCATTACCCCTTGCAAATGAGATCCACGCCTACTCAGCTCAGTGCATACATATCATCAACATCGTGTATGTTTTGAGCACCCCACCACAAGGCTCACAAAGGCTTAGCAGAAGTGGAAAGGTTCTGAGAAGGGCAACAAGGACAGATGGCTCCTCTGCAAGGAACAACTATGAAGACAATGACCCTTTAGCCTCAAAAAAAAAAAAAAAAAAAAAAAAAATTACTGAGGGGGAACATCGTAGATGTTTATAAAATCATCAGTGATAAGGTGAAGGTGAATAGGGATGTTTTCTTCCACCGTCTCTTCCAGTACTAAAACAAGGAACTGAATCTAGCAGGTGGGGACTGAAAAATGAGTACAAGGAAGTGGTTCTTCACCTGAGATGCGATTAAGCTGTGGTTTTTTTTTCTGGCACTGGATGTTGTAAATGGTACATGGACTCAAAAAGCAACCAGAAAAAAATCATGAAAGAAAAATTCCCTGAGGACTACTGAATACAAATAGATCACCTCTGGCTCAGGAAATCCCTGGGCTACAATATGCTGGAGGCAGGAAGAGAACTTCAGGGAGCATAACTACATGATTGCACTGGTCTTCCATCTTCACCATCCATGATTTGAGACAGAATATAGTTGTAAGATAGAACACTGATCTCACACAGTATGCACCATGCTTACATATTATATTCTCTAAAGGTGTTTATTGAATACCTCTTGATAAAAATAGCTTGTCTGTGGAGACAAGTCACCTTCACCTGACACCTGGGTCCACATGTTAGAGCAGGTCATGGTCTGTCACAGAGCCTCAGTCTCACTCACTTTGTCGTGATCAAGACGAAGGTCTCACCAGTCTGTTCAGTCTGCAGTCATTGCAAGGTTTTGGCTCTAGCAAAAGCTGGCATATCCTCCTTGAGATTTTTTGAAGCATCTAATCATTTCACTTGAAACCAACAACATTCTTGCACATTTGCCTTGTCTTGCTGGATTATCTTATACTTTAAATTTATGCAAAAAGTTTTCATCCATCATTGTCAAAGAAGGGTGAAAGCCACTCAGATGTAGCTTGACAAACCAGTAGAAGTTCCTCTAAGAAAACTGTCTTGGTGGTGGACCTGCCCAACAACACAAAAGGATGGGCAAGTTGATAGCTGTTTATTCTCTCACATTAGACTTCCACTTTCATTGTTTAACATATTGTTGCCAGAATGAATCTTTTCCTACCTATGAGGTCAGCACATGCTTCTTCTGTCTTTAATAGACCCTCCCTCTAGATCTGTGCATTGCCCCACAATACCATCCAGAAGGTCTGACATGTTTGTCATGCCTGTCAAGTTGCCGAGTAATACAGTAATATCAACCTTATGACCTTATATAAAAATTTCCTCTAGACAGAAAATTCTATTTTCCTTTTGAGGTAAATCACACTCTTCATGGGCTCTGTGAGAGAGTCCCTATCTAACCCCTACAGCTACAAGGAATTCTGTCATACTTACCAACCCCTGCTCCACTGTGACAGCTTTGAGAGCGGATGTCTAGTTTTAGCATCATAGAATAATTAAGGCAGTCTCTAGCCCAACCTCCTACTCAAAGCAGGTCAGCTATCAGATCAGATAAGTTTACTGGACTTTGGAGTCTGGTCTTGAAAACCTCCAAGGATGGAGACTCCACAACCTCTTGGGGAAACCCTTTGCAATGCCTGACTGTCCTCACAGTGAAAACATTTTTCCCTATATCCAGTCTGAATATCTATTCCTTCAATTTATGCCCATTGCCTCTTGTTCCCCTGTCATGCCTCACTGTGAACAGCTAACTCTGTCCTCTTCCAGTAAACCACCTTGCACATATGGGGAGGGAGCTATTACATCCCCTGGAGCCTTCTCTTCTCCAGCTGAACAAGCCCAGTTCCATCAGCATCTCCTCATGGGGCAGGTGCTCCAGCCCCCAGACCTTTTTGGTGGCCTTCCACTGGGCTCACTCCAGTTGATCAATGTTTGGCAGGGCAGTGCTACCATTAGTATCTAGAGTGGTTACCAGTCTCCCACCACTTCGGAGTCACAGGTATGTTTTTCCACATGAATCTCATTACTCTTCCTGCTTCACTGTGTGCTCCCTTACCTGGGTGTGCTGCTCTATGTTTGTGGGACATTGGCTGCTTCATGCTTTATGGTGTTGTAAGCAGGAAAATGATCTGAGGACATCCAATCCAAATAGGCACCACTGGTCCCATGCAAGAAAGAACACCAAAGGAAGTGTATGAATGTAAGCAACGTAAGGAACTCCAACTAGCTCGGGCTCAGGTTTGTGTGGATTGTTTCACCTAGGAAAAGGAGCTAGGGTGGAGTCAAGTCTAACTGTAGTATAATTCTTTTTATCTGGATGGATGTACAAAGTCCTGGTTCTCTGATATAAAACAATACTATGCAGTTTTTATTTTATGTTCCTTCCAGTCAGCATTTTTCCCTCAAAATGCTTCCTCTCTTCTTTTACTTTCTCTCTCTCTCTCTCTCTGTTTTTTCTGGAGCTGCCTTGACTACTTTCCCTGTGTGCTCTTGTGCTGTCCCTTTCATGTATACATGTGTTCTCAGCAGTGATCAAAGCAACGTGCACTTTCTGGGGCTGAGCGATAAATGATTCTGTACAACAACTACCTTTTCTGCACTCTGGCTTCTTCTGCCATTTAATTACTCACTTTCCTACTGTCCATTTTTTCTTAGTCTTTTGGTTTCTTTGTGAATTCTTACAGCAGAAGCCATCATGGTGGAATTTTGGCCTTTCAAGGGATTTCCCCCTCTCACTTAAACTCTTCTGTCTTAGTCTTCCACTCTGACCAGGAGTTGTGCTGACATTCAACAACTGGCAATGACCCTCCATCACATCAGCATCCCCATAACCACTGAAAAGAATTGCTGAACTAGAGGCAGAAGCTGACTCTAGCTGACTACGTTACCAACCCTGCCAGATGACCCCTGACCAGCAACCCAAAGCAGCACCAGTCAAGAGAGAGATGTGCCCATCTACCTCTCAGCTGCAGATGAGGGGAATGACCTGCCCATAGCTTCTTAGAGGGGAATGACTTCTCTCAGTGCTTTTCTGTGTGCCTCCTTAGCCCACCAGCAGGCTCAGCCACCTCAGCAAGACCCTCCCCTGATCCCCGCTGGGCATGTCAGCTTCCAACGTATCTCAGGCATGCAAGGATTACAGCTTCAACCACCACCTCCTCCTGCCTGGCTACATCCTGATATTCATTACAGGTTTGATGCTGAACGTGATGGCCCTGTGGATATTCATCCACTACCTGCGCCTGAAGTCTGTAGTGATGATCTACATGTTCAATCTGGCTGTGAGTGACCTCACCTTCACACTCCCTCTGCCGCTGCGACTCTACTATTATTCCAACCACCACTGGCCCTTTGGTAACACCCTGTGCCAAGTCTCTGGCTCTGTCTTCCAGATCAACATGTATGGTAGCTGCCTATTCCTCATGTGCATCAACCTGGATCGCTATGTTGCCATTGTCCACCCACTTCGCTGGCGGCATCTGCGGCGCCCCAAGGTGGCCAAGCTCCTTTGCCTGATTGTCTGGGTTGTGATCTTCACAGGCTCCATCCCCACTGCCATAGTCCATAAGCAAAACCACTGTAAGGTACAGAACCAGACTGTTTATCTGTGCTTTGAAAGCTTTAGTGACAACATGTGGCAGAATAACCTCTTCCCTCTAGTTGTCCTGGCTGAAATCTTGGGGTTTCTCCTGCCTCTCAGCTCTGTGACATACTGCTCGATTCGGATCTTTCAGGAGCTCTGCCAGAACAGCCAGACGAAGACCCTGCGACAGCAGAAGACCATCCGTCTCCTCTTGGTCAATCTGGTCATTTTCATCATCTGCTTTGTGCCTTACAACACTACCCTGGCAGTTTATGGGATGATAAAGGCCCGGGTGATTAAGGTTGAGCGAGAAACACAGGTCTCCGTGCGCCAAGTGTTAATTACGACAATGCTGTTGGCCAGCATGAACTGCACGCTGGACCCCCTGATCTACTACTTTAGTACTGAGGGTTTCCGTAACACCTTTAAGAAACTGCGGCGGGGACAAGCCTGGGACTCAGATACAGGGATGCTTAAGAATCAGGTTGTGGAGAATAAGTCAACCCGAGACCATGCTGTCTCAAAAGTAGAACAGTTCCCAGCTGGAAACTTTATCCGTCCCAATGAATCTTTGCCATCACATCCTACTGCAGTATTTTTGAATGGCCCTATTGAGGACTCGGAAATATGACCACAGAAAGGTGATACCAATTGCAGAGTCTCCCATTCAATAATTACAGCAAGACTGTGGGAACCAGCTGAGGGTAACTTAGCAACCTGTTTGAGGGAGCACAGCAGACTGTATGTGGGTGAACGTGATGATACAAAGCTGAAGGATGAAAGGCTGTTTTGAATAAACAGAGATGTCTTGGTGACATGGTCTCACCTGACTCTTTTGGTACAGGAAATATAGTGGGGAACAAGGACTTGAAACTAACCTAGTGTGTCTAGGTCTGGTCAGCACAGATTCCTACAGCAAGTCTACCCTGCCTGAGCACCTCCTGGCTGCACTGTAACGTGAAGCAGTTCTGGGGTTAATCAGACCACAGATGCGGTACTCACTGCTGACAGAGTGAATTTAGTGGTAAAGACTGAGGGAAACTTTGGGTTTGTTTTTTTAACTAGATGCTTCAATTTGAGTCTTAAATCCACCTAAATAAGTGTCTTAATTTTCAAAAAGAGTTGAAGCATTTAGCAACCCTTGTTGGGGTCAAGAAGAATAGCTGGGTGTTTAGTACTCTTGCAGAAAATAGGTTCCTAGTTGTATAGTAAGTCACAGACCTTAGCAAAACAATCTTTAGGAGGTATGTCAAATGTGCTTGTGCAGCTGTACACACACGCACGCAGCACAATGGCTATATGTTTACCTAAAGCAAAACGGCATGGGAAACACTAGCATACTCAAAAATACACCCGGCATTCATAATGGCCCCAGAAAAAAAGAGGATACCAATACTGTCGTCATTTTTGAAGCTCACATTGACGTTAATGCTTTGCACTTTCTTGTCGCTCGGCCACAGGGTGATTGATTTCAGGTCAGAGTGATTTTCACTGTTAAAAAGAAATGATGTCACAGAATGAGGCTGTGGTGAAATATATTTGCTTGCACTGTTTGTACATGCTTTTTCAGCCTGCACTGTATGCGGAAGCCCTATAAATCTCCCCAGAAGCGAGAGACCCAGCTGTACACGGGCAGTGCCAGAAACCCCAGTTACTCACTCCTGCCGGTGACCAAGGGTTGCCTTTCCACTTGCACTGCAAAACAGCCCCTCTGTGGCTTCCAGCAGGACCCAGGCGCTATCGCAGAGTGGGTTCATTACAGTATATTTTAAATTTTTTGGAAAACGTTAAAAGAATGGTAACGGAAAGTGACAAGAAATGCTGTTCAGAGTAAAGTCCTAGTTCTTAGACTTCTAAATTCGCGATGAATCTTATTTCTAGTCCCTACTTCATGACTGCTGCGGGAATAAACATATTGCAATGCATCATGGTTTTGTGTTACAATACAGTTTAGGAGGCACAGCGTTTTAAATCCATCTTTCCAGTCTCCCTTGAAGACATTCTCTTTTACTACAGGTGACTGTAGAAGCAGGTCTTCAAGAAGATGATGAGCCTCTCCACAGACAGATCCTTGTGTCACAGGCTGCCTTGGGAGACATATGCCCTAGGTAGGCCAGCTCTGTCCCTTTTCTCAGCCCGTGCATCACCAGCAGACCAGCCTTGAAATATGACTGCAGAAGAAGGACATTTAACGGTGTCTGAAAGATGCAGTGAGAGAGGTGGAGGAGGGCTTGTGGAGCAGTAGATACTTCTATTTTGAAAATTCAGGACTGCCATGTGAATGTGAATTATTTGTGACAGTGCAGCTAGAGAGGAAACAGAGCTGTGTGCATACCTTCTACTAAGGTCCGATGCTACCCTTTTGTTCTGGGATTTATGAGGTAGCGGAGTGATATTGCAGCAACTGCACTGCCGTCCATTTCCACATCTTGCTCCACCTTCCTCTTTCCTAGACACCCTTCCTTGTCCCTGTTCCTCTGGTCCTTTCTCCCTTCCCCAGATCTAATACACCATGCACCTAAGCATCAACACAATGTCTTCACTGCTGTTTTCTTCCCTGCCCAGAGAAGTTGATTTTTTCTTTCCTTTTCACTTGGCTGGAGCACTGTCACAGATTCACAGAAAGACTTGGGTGGGAAGGGACCTCCGGAGGTCTCTACCCCAACTCCCTGCTCACAGCAGGTTGTTGGGGGCAGCGAGGGCTGGCTGCTCCTTGAAGGAAGGGCAGCTGAGAGCCAGGTGTGGTAACAGGCTGGTAGGCAGCTGTGCCTGCCCGTGGCAGGCAGAAGAAGGGCCTTCCCCAGCAAGGGCCCCATCCCACAGCACCTGAGCAAGGCGAGCAAGGCAGCTATGGTGACGGTAGCTGGGTTCAGCTGAGAATCCAGATCGTCAGACAAGCCTGTGGTGACGAGGCAGGTCCAAGGTCAAACTAAGAAGTCAAGTCAGCATCAGGATCAGGTCTGGAGGCAGTAACCAGGGTGAGCCACAGTCCAGCGATTGCCAGACAAGTCCATCGTGACAAGGCAGGTCTCAGGTCAAGCCAGGAAGCCTATCAATGGGTCTAAATCAACACAGTCCATGGTCAGGCACGGGCAAGACTACCCAGGCAGGAGCAAGACTGCTCAGGCAGGAGCCAAGGGCGAGAGCACCAGCTTAAAAGCAGCTCCTGGGGCAGGGGGTCAGCCCTGGCTGAGGCTCCAGCACAGCTTTCTGGAAGCTCTCCCCAAAGTCACCAGAGGGAAGGGGCACCCCTCAGCTGCACTGTCTCTGACTTGGCCTCAGGCTTACACAGCCAAAGCCCCAGGAGCAGGGAAGATGTGCTCGGGACCCTGAGCTAGTTCAGGTTGCTCAGGGCCTTGTCCAGGTGCCTTCTGAGCACCTCCAAGGATGGAGGTTCCTCAGCCTCTCGGGGCACCCACACCAGTGCTGAAGCATGCCCTGGGTAGAGGCTTTTCCTATTTTTTTGCAAGTCATGGCTGTTGCCTCTTGTTCTTCCTCGGGGCCACTGCGAGCAGAGTCTAGCTCCATCTTCTCCATACCCTCCCTTTAGGTAGTGGCAGACAGCAGTTAGGTCCCCCTTGACCTCTTCTTCCCCAGGGTCAACAGGCACAGCTCCCTCAGCCTCTCCTCACAGGCCACCATGCTCCAGCCGCCTCAGTGACCATCTGTGGGACTGTCCACAGTTTGTTGATATCTCTCCTGTACTTGTGGACCCAATGCTGCACAGGTGCTGAATAAAGAGCAGTAATCACTTCTTTCCACCTGCTGGCTGCACTCTTGCTAACAGCACCCAGGATGTGGGAAGCATCAGCAAAAGCACCAAGGGTGGTGCTCCCTGGACACTAGTGACTGGTAACAGAGGAGACCTCTGGGAGGCATGTGCACCATCCTTGTACCGGTGACCCCAGGGCATGCTTCTGCAGTTGGCAGAGGCACCTGACTCCCCCAAGTTGGGGCGAACAGCAATCTTTCAAAGGCCTGCAAGCTTGCCAAGTATGAATGAAATGTCAGGTGGCAGACGCCACTCCTTTGGAAAAGGCTGCTCCTCTGCCAAAGATACAGTATCACCCCCAAAAACTCAACACAGAACTTCTCAAAAAGAACATGAGGAAACATCTTTTCTTACAGTTTCATTCCTGAAAATAGCAGAACTATTTTCACCTGGAACATTTTATAAATATTCCACCTCCAGCAGAGGAAATTTTAGCTCAAATATTTTGACAAAATTATAAATAACTGAAAAGCTGATCTCTTAATGGATCTCATCAACCAGTTTAACAATAAAGGGGGCTGCTGGTCATGCTACATGCAGTAGAAAAGTTCCTGACTTTGGGTATCTGAAGGCTTTCCTTAATTGTTATATATAGGCAATGGTGTGCCCAGTGTGGGCTGTTGGATTTTGTCCTTTGGGTTTTAAATCATTTTCAGCTTGCATTGGTTTTGTGTCATTTTTGAGGATTCTAGTCAAATTTAATTGCTTTGGATTCTGGAGAGGATTTTGGTTATTTTTCATGTCTGCCAGAGAGAATCAATGTTAGCTAGGTCTTCTGCTTCTGCATTTTTGCCTTTGTTAGCCTGACTTTTTTATTCCATCACGTGGTGATAAAGAAGAGAACATGCATATACTGTCTCTCAGTGAAATGAGTCACTCACCCTATCTTGCTTTACAGCTTCTATTTAATGAGTATATATAAAAAAGCCAAACAAACAAATCTGAAAGTCCTAGGGTATGATGGTGTCCAACAACACCAACTGCTACAAAACGGAACCACTTTAAAGCATGTGTTTAAAACAACAGGAACAAACTACGTGAAGCGATGGTATTCAAGAAAGGAAAGTTAAGTGGGAATATAAGCCTTTTCAACCTCTATAATTGACACTTTACGTCCTACCGCAGTAATTCTTGAATTAGTATTCTTGCTAAGTATGTCAGAGGTAAAATATGCCATTCGTTGCTCCCCTGCACTTCGTGTCATTCACAGCTGTGAACATTAAAAAAATGTCTTCTTATCAAGTAAGACTAAACAAGTGAAAGGTCAGAGAGATGTCAAAGGAGCACAGAATGCTTATTCCATACGCATCAGACAGGGTATCTGCAAAAATGCATAAATACATTAGGATTTGTCGTCGTTTAACCCCATCCAGCAACTAAGTCCCACCCAGCCGCTCGCTCACTTCTCCCCGGTGGGATG
>NW_009206472.1:0-2249 GCF_000690835.1 Fulmarus glacialis | reverse complement strand
GGCGAGAAAACTCATGGGTTGAGGTAAAGACAGTTTAACAGGGAAAGCAAAATCTGCGCATGCCAGCAAAGCAAAGCAAGGAATTCATTCACTACTTCCCATTGGCAGGCAGGTGTTCAGCCTTTCCTCCAGGAAAGCAGGGCTCCACCACATGTAATTTGGGAAGACAAACGCCATCACTCTGAACGTCCCCCCTTCCTTCTTCTTCCCCCAGCTTTACATGCTGAGCATGACCTCATATGGTATGGAATATCCCTGGGGTCAGTTGGGGTCAGCTGTCCTGGCTGTGTCACCTCCCAGCTTCTTGTGCACCCCCAGCCTGCTCGCTGGTGGGGTGGGGTGAGAAGCAGAAAAGGCCTTGACTCTGTGGAAGCACTGCTCAGCAGTAACGAAAACATCCCTGTGTTATCAACGCTGTTTCCAGAACAAATCCACAACATAGCCCCATACTAGCTACTATGAAGAAAATTAACTCTGTCCCAGCCAAAACCAGCACAGGATTTCAAGTCTTTTGCCTTCCAGAACAGACATGCCAGTCACTTCTGGAAATGGTTCCTTATTTGGATGATATAGAAACATATTTTTATTATATTTTTTATCACGACTATTAATCGTGATCTTAATTGGGTTTTATACTTTCTAGAAACCCACTGCCACTCTGGGTTCTGTAAATCAGCTTGAAAAGATGTTTCACAAGTCCCAGAACAAGCCAGACTTAATCTCCAAATTGTTTTTATTACTGCTTGTTTTCCTTCCACCACGTACTGGCTGCGTGCCTCCCACCACTTGATGTATCCCTCCAACAAAACAGCATTTTGTATTACAAACGCCCTGAGCAACTTAAGCTGTGCCTGCTTTGAGCTTGGGAGGTTATCCCCCCAGTCGCTGGGAGTTAAAACAGATGTCCTCCAGAGGTCCTTCCAACCTAAACAATTGTATGATTCTCCGACCTTGTGTTTTAGATGCTGATCTAGTGTCTCACACCAGATCATTCTTCATTATCATTCCCTCTTAGAGTTGTTCTCGCTTGGATTACGCTTTGCGTAGCCTGCCTGCCTTCCAGCTGCAGCCGGAGCCCTTGATCCTGTGGCTCAGAGCGGTCAGTCTAAGCTTCGCATTTCATAAGTCCCTTTTGAAGCCTTTCTTTCAAACTCTTGCATTCTGCAATGCTAACAGACTCTCGGCAGAGGCCAGGCTGCCGCTGCGCTGATACCGCTGTACATCCTGCTGACCAAAATCGTCTCAGGGCTTCCTTGCAGTTTCCCACATTCCCATGTCATCTGCTGTCTCTGCTCTTAACCTCGAAGAGATCTTTGGGCGTGGATCATTTTTTGTTTGGCTTACGTAGCACCATCCACACTGGGATTGTGGTCTCTGAGGGCTCCCAAACAAAATGAGAAGAAATAGTGTAGTATCACTGAAAAACCTGCTATGCTGCTAAATTTGTTTGAGGGTATTTGAGAGTCTGGATGTGCTAAAGCCAGACATAGCTATCCCCGCTTTAACCTATTTCACTCAGATAGTAACAGTGACAAGGGAGTGGCGATCTAGTCTTCCATACCAGATGTAAAACCTCCCTGCCGTGTAAATACTACCCGCTGAAGCGCAGGCAGTCACTCTCCACTTCAGTCCCTGAAATACAAGGGAACAAGAAAGTACTTTTCTCCAGGAGGGCAAGGGGTGGAGGGGAAGCATCAAACTTTTCACCACAAAGTGATGATGAAAGACCTTTCCTGACTTTTGGGGGAAAAAAAGAAGAAAGGAAAAAAAAAAAAAGGGGAAATAAAGGAGAGGAGAAAACCAGTACTGACATCACTGAGCTATAAAGCAACCTGTCACTGCATCAGGAATGGACTCAGATGACAGGACCAAACCCTCAGCACGGTGTGACACCTGGAACAGCCTGTCCCAGCTTCAGAGGGATACCTGCAGGCTCTCCGTCTCTTATTCTTTGCCCTCCCAGGAGCCTGCGTGGGTAAAGCAGGCCGAACCAGGTGTAGCCAGGGCTGGGTGAAATGAGGGGGGTGCTTTCAACAAAATGAATGTTTTGCGACGAAAAAATTTCGTTTTGACCAACATTACCGTTTGCTTTCACGATTTGAGGGGGTTGGGTTCTTTCCTCTGAAACAACAAAAGAATTTCCGAATCCAAAATAACATCTACATGATTGCAGCTGTACGTCCCTCGGCGACTACGCACACGAGCACAGCCACACGCGCGGAGTGTTCGGTGGCAGATAAAAAGAGGGA
>NW_009206471.1:2911-3174 GCF_000690835.1 Fulmarus glacialis | reverse complement strand
CCTCAGTCTCCCCTGGCAGCTCCAGGAATGGTGACAGGCAATGCCTGTGCCGAGGGGCAGCGGTGCTGAGCGGGCAGGGTATCTCTCTGCAGGGCGGCTCGGCCGGTAAGGGTACAGCCCTGCAGAACAACTCCGACGCCGATGTGGTGCTCTTCCTCAGCTGCTTCTCCAGCTACCAGGAGCAGAAGCAGGAGAGAAAGTATATCCTGGATTTGATCAAGACAAGGCTGCACGCCTGCAAGCAGCACCTGACATTCACCGTG
>NW_009206471.1:2417-2752 GCF_000690835.1 Fulmarus glacialis | reverse complement strand
CCCTCCCCGCCTATGATGCCTTGGGTAAGGGGTGCGAGCTGACACGGGGCCGGGCTGGGGCGTCAGCGCCAGGACGGCTCTCACCGTCCTTCTCACCCTGCAGGGCAGGTGAGCCGGGATGCCCTGCCAGATGCAGAGGTGTACGTGAGGCTCCTGAATGCCAGCAGTGACCCCGGGGAGTTCTCCCCCTGCTTCACCGAGCTGCAGAAGAAGTTTGTGAAGCGTTACCCTGCCAAGCTGAAGAACCTCCTGCGCCTGGTCAAGCACTGGTACAAGGAGGTGAGGGGCTGCCCGGCTTCGCCAGCACCCACTGGGCAACTGCCATAGCCAGTCCG
>NW_009206471.1:1009-1914 GCF_000690835.1 Fulmarus glacialis | reverse complement strand
TCTCCCCAGCTGCTGAAGCCACAGCACCCCACCGCGGACCTGCCCCCCAAGTATGCCCTGGAGCTGCTGACCATCTATGCCTGGCAGGAGGGCACGGGCTCCCACGACTCCTTTTGCATGGCCGAGGGCTTCCGTACGGTGCTGGAGCTGCTGTGCCGGCACCGGGAGATCTGCATCTACTGGGAGACGTTCTACTCGCTCCAGCACAGCCAGATCGGTGCCCACGTGAAGAATCTGCTGTGCAGACCCCGGTGAGGACTGTGCCCGGTGGGACCCGTGCCACCTGCCCTGCGGCGCTGCCTGGGGCTGATGGCAGCGCTCGCCCTTTGTGTTCGCAGCCCTGTCATCCTGGACCCCGCCGACCCCACGGGGATCCTGGGCCAAGGCAAGAATTGGGAACTGGTGGCGCAGGAAGCTGCCTGCCATCGTTCGCTGCCCTGCGTCAGTACCGCCCAGCCCTGGGATGTGCAGGTAAGGCTGCCTGTGCCTGCGGGCATCACGGCCCCCCCGCCCCTGCCGGCTTTGCCCACCCACTCTCCTGTCCCCGCAGCCAGCCCGGCCTGTGACGATTGAGGTGAGGCAGCTGGTGGGCACCAGCCTGAGCAGGACCGTCAGCCCGAGCACCACCATCTGGCAGCTGAAGGAGAAGATTGAGCAGGCGTGGGGCATCCGCAGCAGGAGCCGAGCAGGAACACCGTCATCCTGCAGAACGATGACACCCTGGCCACCCATGGCATCTTCTACAGCACTACGCTGGTGCTGCTGCAGACCGAGCCCCAGGCAATGGAGGTCTTCGTGAAGGACGACAAGAATCGGACCACCACCTACATGGTGCAGCCCACCAACACTGTCCGGCAGCTGAAGGAGCAGATCACAGCCGGCACGGGCCTCCCGCCCACCCGCAC
>NW_009206471.1:327-886 GCF_000690835.1 Fulmarus glacialis | reverse complement strand
CTCCTGCGGCTCCGGGGGGGCACAGGCCCCTGACACCCCCAGTTCCCTGCCTGCTCGCCCTCCTGAACATCACCCCTGGCTCCAGCCCACGGCCCTGTACCCCCATCACGCTGAAAATAAATGCCTTGGTAGATCCTTGTGCTGCTCACTGGGTTGGGGACAGTGCCAAGTGGCAAGGGGAGGTGTCAAGGGGGGACCCCATTGGGATGAGGGGGGACCTCAATGCCACCAGCTGCTGCGATGGCACAGGGACATGCAGGTGCAGAGCAGCAGTGCTGCCTGAGCCTGGGGTGCCCAGTGGGGTCAGGGGTGCCAGCCCCGTGCCAGCTGGACCTCAGGAAAAAAACAGCTCCATCCTCTCCCTCCCCTCTGCTGCTCCTGCCTGCAGTTGTCTCTCTGCCTGCAGCAGCTTTTAAACCTTCCTGGGCCACCATCCCGATCACCGCTGGGCAGTTAAGGTGGCCCCGGGACTTCGCTGCTCCCCAGTCCCCAGCCCTGGCTTCCCGGGGGGCTCCTGCCCAGGGTCTCCTCTGGGTGCCCAGCTGGCCGGAGGCTGTGT
>NW_009206471.1:0-235 GCF_000690835.1 Fulmarus glacialis | reverse complement strand
CCCCGGCCCGGGGCGTGGGTGGCCCCGGCCTGCCCCAGCCCCTGCCTGTGCCCATGGGGGACGGGGGCTCAAGTGTCCGGGCTGGGGCACAGCCAGTGCTGGGACATGGCTGGTGCTGGTGTCACCAGGGGACCTGATATCACTCCAGGCAATGGGACATGGTTGGTGCCAGTGTCACCGAGGGCCCTGGTGCGACCTCAGGCAGTGGGAGGCAGTGGACACCAATGTCACATCC
>NW_009206470.1:10955-44948 GCF_000690835.1 Fulmarus glacialis | reverse complement strand
TATATATATATATGCAGGGATGAGAGCACTATAAATCAGAGATGGTAGTGCTACCCTCTCTCACTGGGGCACTGTGAAGATGGGGTCTGGAAGCTTTCATCCTTAGAGAATCTGGCCCCCAAGTGCTCAAGAAAGTAGACCGAACCTTGCTGCACAGCAGACTTGTATATCTTCTTCACTTTCCATACAGATAATCCCTTGTAGATTATTCCCATAAACTCTAAATTTAAAAAGGTATTTAACTTTGTGCAGCATTTGAAGTCGTTGCTTTATCATATTACCATTCTAGTGGGCATTTGGTGGAGCAGGCAGGCCAGCTGAGGGGAACAGAATATCTCTCATTAAGAACAAAGATAAAAAGAGGGAAAACACTTGCTGGAAGCCGTGTGCATATGCTCACACTAAAAAATATGATCTTCCTCTGCTTTTTCTTTTCTAAAACTGGGTACATGCCCAGGGTACCTTTGACTGTATATGCAAAATGCAATGCAGTGCCATGTGTAGATACCTAACCTAACCTCTAGAATACCTCTCATTTTAGCAGGGGCAGACTTGCACTGAAACAAATATTTAGGTGAGAGGATCCAGACCAGCTCATTTAGAGCTAATCAACGTTTCTTGTCTTATGGCAATTTGTCCTGATCCTGGCATAGGACATGGCATTTGAGAGCCAAATCCTGCCAGATGAGAATTTGAAACAGTGACTAAAGTTTAGGCTTACTTTACTCTCACGTTAGTTGTTTGCAGAATACCATAGCCATGTGAGATGAGAACACTGGCTAAATTCATAATCCTCTTGCTTAATACTGAGGAAAAGAACATTCATTTTTATAAATAGCTCCCCACTACACTACCTTCTCCCTTGGTTCCTTTGGAGCAGCTCTATCCTGACATCCCCCAAACATGATCAATCAATCAATATCAGCCTTCAATATCTGCACACAGAACATAGTGAAAGCACTGAGAAAACACAGAAACCAAATACTCGAAGCTCTCTGTGCATCTTAATTGTAGCAAAAATTGAAAATCAAGAGCAGCACAGAATACAGTTTCTTTATAGTATGAGTTATCAAGAGTCATACATAATGTAAAAGAGTAACTGCTAACAGCAGGACTCCCAAGAACACTTTGACTTATTTGTATGGATATGAAGAAGTCATCTGAAGTGGCCAGTGAGGAGATCTGTTGACGTTACAACCGTGGCAGGGTGGTTCAGGGTAGGAGCTGGCAGAGGGGCTCAGCATCTCATCAGCATTGCATCAGGTTTGCATGGGAATGCCCTGGACACTTTGTATCAAGGACTTATTTAACCATTTAAGGAATCACCAACAGGCTATAGGCTATAATAAACAGGTAAAATGGAATTATAAAGTAGAAAAAATATACGTTAGCTATAAAGAAGATCATTCTGAAAGTGATTGTGAGAGGAAGTGACAGGAGGCAGAAGAAAATTGATTCATTTTGGAAATTTAAAATTAGCCTGGAGGAAAGGCTAGAAAAGTCTTTGACAGAGTCAGTTCTGAGAGGAGTAGAAGATGGAGGGAATAATTTATAGGACACTTATATGAATGAGCAAAACATAAAAAATTTGAAACATGTTGTACTGTCACCTTCAGTTTCCCCAGTTGTGGGTCAGGTTGAGACCATTGGCTTACTGATCACAATATTGTCCCTACAGGCAAATCCCAATGAACTCTACCTTGATCTGGGAAGTAAAATGCATCCCAAAACGACCAGGGTTACGAAAGCTGATTGCAAGCCTGAATTGTGATGCTTTGAGGCATGTGTATGGTGAGCTGAACGTCCAGATTCAGAAACCATGAACCAAGGTGCTGCTTTCATCTCTCATTTAGCTATATATCAAAATATCACATTGGGGGCAGGGGAGGGGGAAGAGGTAGAAATCTGCTTATTGTTATTTTGGTCAACCTTGTGCTGAACAAAATTTGATAAAGAAAACTAATTCGTAAGACTGGGGAAAGCATGAAAAAGCACCTGGATAGTGAATGATTTAAAATTAGATACATGTAATTAAAGGCAATTCTAGGCCATATTATTCTTATAGTTCACTTGTATTTATGGTCTTTTGCATTAGTGCTGCAAGGGAATCTGAAAAGCTCCATTCAGCAAAGTAGGCTGAACTTTAGTTTTAATTAAGGCCTGATATTTCACTGAAAAGGAAAAAAAAAGAACCCAGTGTTATTAATTCTTAGACTGAATTACACAACCTTATGGAAGATCGTTCAGGCTGCAATAAAAACAGGTATTTCTAGCTAAAGGGACTGCTTTATCTTACAATGTTATAATTTTCCGGCTCATGGAGAGCTCGCTTTGCTGGAAGCATCTCTCAGGATGTGTTATCTCCAGAATATTCCCCACTCCTTATTTCCTCTTGCTCCTTCCCTATGCTTTTTCTCTCACTCTTTCATGTGTGCAGGCACCCACACATACTCACTCCTGTGTTTCATGCCCTCATGCCTCCCGTGCACTGTTGGTACGCTGTTCTTCTCTTTTGCTTGATGAAAATCCAGAGTTTTTCATGCTCCTGCTCGGAGTTCATCACACCAAACTTGCATTTCTTGGTCACATCTCTTGTGTATGGTGTGTTCTCTCTTCATCCTTCTCTGCCTTTTCTTCTCTCCTGAAGCCACCCTGTAGGCCCATTTCCCACTTGTGTGTGTGTCGGGGGGGTCGCTGCCCCAGAGCAGTCCAGGCTCTGCCAGGTGGTAAATGGGGTGAAGGAGAGAGGAGTGGAGGGGGCAGCCTGAGGGTGTTCTCCTGCCAGCCCCATAGCAAATATCCTGCACTGGAGCTGCCACCTGGGGATGAGTTTAGATTAAACCATGCCTGAAAGTTCCCGGGAATCATGGCTACTGCAGACTGAAGTCCTGTTAGATGAGAAACCCCAGGAATATACAGGGACAGAAGCTCAGCTGGAAAAGGAATAAAGATGTATCCTGAGAGTCAGAAACACCACAAGCTGGGTCTGCTTCCTGCCTTTCTCACAGCATACTCCTCTGTGAGGTGCCATGGGGCCTCCCAAGGCATCGCTCCTCCCCTGAGGACCTTCTGGCCCAGAGGCTGCTCTGAATCTGTGGTTTCCATTAGTCCTCTATTCAGGGTACCGCTCCATCCTAAGCCATGTACCCCATTGTCCTAGGGCAGCAGGGGTGTGTGTGTTTGTGTTTATTTCTCATCTCCCCTGAAATCCTTCTCGGGATCTTTTTCCACGAGGCAAAGATGCATGTGCCACAAGCTGCAGCAACTCCTCTCCACTGGCCACAGTGTGTAAGAGCATGTCCCATACTAACAGCAAAGGTGAGCTAACTGAGCTTCCAAAGAAGTTAAAAGGAGCCTCATGCTCATTAAACACTGGGGCTTTATTGTACTGTGTATGGCCGTGTCATTTTGTGGTCTCATTAGTGAGAAAGCAAGGGAGACGACTTGCCTTCTGCACCTCTTCTTGCCACACATTGCCTCCTGCAAAACCTGTGGTCAGCTGTTAAAAATAAGCAAGTCCTGGGAGGGGAGAAATGCAGGTTACTCTGTTGCTAAAGGATGTGGAACAAAGCAAAAATTCATACCATCTAATATGCTCAAAGAGTACGCCAGGAACACCAGACTTTTGGGGGCTTTCATTTCAGGCATGGGCATACACTCATTTTGTACAGCTTATGTGACCGCATTAGAAACTCTGCAATGTCAAAGTCTCCCATATAATTCCTCTGGGGTACAAGAGACTGAAGAGCGTGTTGCAAATGCAAGGTGACAATCTCTGTTAAGTAATTAAGCAGTCCTACCAGAGTCTACATCTTCTAATAAAATTATCTAATTTTTGCTCTTGCATATAAACCTGCTTTCCATTTCAGACTTTTTATAACTACATTGTAATAAGAATTTAAAATAAAGCATGTCTGATTGCACTTGTGTCTTGTGTTCTGTATTTTGATCTACTTCTATGTAGTAGCACTGTAGACACCACTTGCTACATCTTAATTGTAAAAGTCAAAAAATTCGCTTCTGAGCCATGCTAATAAAGGTGCCTTTTTTTTTTTTTTTTTGTGCTAAGGAGAAAACTCTATCTTTATTTAAACAAACAAAAAAAAATACAGGCTCATTTTAACTATTTGCCTTTGTTTTTCCTTCTGTTTTAACAACTGACTACCTAATGCATTGGAGAAAGTGACAATTTCCAGAGGACATCACAGTGCCAGCAAAGAGAATCCCCAGATTCCCCTGGAAATTGCTGTAACGTGTCAGAGCCTATTAAGTGGCCAGTATGCTCCTAATGAAACCTTACCTACATCCCACTTCTAAAGTGTGCTTCTCTCAGCTAAATATTTGAAGGCATTTTACTAACAGTCGTTAAGCTGAACGATGTTCACCACAAGACGGGAAGTATTTTTATTGATAGTTTATAGAAGGGTATATTAAAGCAAAGAGAAGTTTAGTGATGACTGTGAAGGAGGCCTGGGAATAGAGGCCAAGGAGGTCAACAGCCCTTGGCATTACCAGCCAGGTCCCTCTGTACAGACCTGCTCACAAAAAACTATGGGCAAAACGAGGATGGCCTCTAGGATTTCAGCCACTCATCACCCTGTGGATGGGCTGCCATATGAACCATGAGTAAAATCTGACTGAAGATGCAGTAAGTGCTGTGATAGCGCTATATGTACATTATCAATCAATAATAAGGTCAGATTGGCAACCCCAGATCTGGAGGATCTTTGAACCTGAAAAGAGTTGGAGGTCATACTCTTCAGCTGAAGGTCTCTTTTGAGTGGGGTGAACTTGTGTCCTCAACCCAACCATCACATCTCGGAGATGGACTGGGGAGGAAAAAGTCCAAAACCAAACCCTTGCCTCCACAGATCCCACACTCCAGCAGTTCAGAGAAGCCAAGTACAAGCAACAATCCGTGCACTCCTGAAAGCACACCTCATTTGTAACCAGCTTGTTACATCCAAGCTATGGAGCAGGTTGCTTCAATTCCCATCAATTTGTCACATTCAAAATCTTGTTATGAGCAAAAGGAAACACACCTTACGTGCAGACCTAGGAAGAATATATTGTTAGTTTTGTTAAAAATAGTCTAATCAAAGAATTATTATTAGCTGAGGTAATCAGGTGATGGAATCTTGTATTTTTATTGCAATGATAGTAACACTTATAGTCCAAATTATATCAGGAAAACTAATACACATAAACTTTCCAGCAGAGTCCCCCCTCTCTGCTTTTATATGCACCACTACACTGCCCCTCTGATGTCTTCAGTCTGGAGTGGGGCATGTGTAAAAGCAAGTCATCAGTGTCCCAGGTCCTCCACCAAGCAGATTCTGACTTCAGTGGGGAGAGTTTCTCGTCCTTTTTGCTGGGATAAGCACAACTGAAAATTTCTTCCTTCTCATCATATGATCCACCAAAGATCATTTTTACATGCTTACTAACACACTCAGCATCTTGTTCTTTCTTCATTGGTTCACAATTCCACACTAGATCCAAATTTGCTATATATGATGCATTTTACATGTGTTGGGTACTCCTTGTTTGTTTTCCTTTGTTACATCTAAAATTTGCCTTAGCCACTTGCTAACGTTGCACTCTTTGATGGCCAGTAATTAACCACTGGTAAGCTATTTGTAGCCTGGGGACTCCAACATCATCCTACACCTCTACTGCCAGGGCTGCTGTTATCATCCCGTGCTACTGATCCTTTACGCTGCATTTTATTTTGGGGTCATAAATAGTTCCTTCTACACAGAATAACTACCTGCTATTACTGTCTATTAGTTACAAAATGTACATACAACAACAAACATTTCACCATGCAATTGGATAAAGCAAAGCAAAAGCTAAACCAAAGTCAGTAGTAGACTTCACGTCATTACATAATTGCTCTTACAGCTAAACAAAGCACTGAAAAAGCTCGACAAGTCCCGGTGCCTGTGTTGCTAGCATATCACCAAGCTCTGACCTTTCACAAGCAATGACAGCATCTTGTCTGTGGAACAAAATCAGAGAATGTGACTGAGCATTGGCTTTTCTGATGACTGGTGCTGACAGCACCATCGAACTGAAACTAATCGATAAATGCTCTGCAAAATGAGTGACACCCCCTGCCCCCCGCCCTTTTTGCCTGCTGGGTTCTTATATACCACCCTTTCCTCAACATATTGCTTTCATGTTTGTCCTTGTTTCTGCGGAGGAGGTGGAGGCTGCTGGTGCTAGCTTCTGAACTTGGGTGATGGTGTGATGGAGAAGGATGACCAGGTCAGAGGGGGAAGGAAAAGTGTCTGAGCTTGTTCAAACCAAAATTAATAGCCCCATTATGAAAGAGGAAAGTCAAAGTATACTGAAAGTGTTGATGAAATGAGAGGGATCGTGCCATGTATTGGAGCTGGCATGATAGCTGTTACCGAGTAGGGATACGATATGTACGTTGGAGTAGCACCTGTAGTGGAAAACAGTGCCTGAGAGAAGCTAGGAGGTTTTGACATGCAGGTGAGAGGGATTTACTCAGTGCTTAAAGACAAAGTTGAAAAAGATTGAGTTGAATATTGAGGAAAGAAAACAAGGACTGCATGCTAAAGAGGGAAAACATGGCCAAAATGATGTAAAGGGAAGATTCTGGTGGGGAGAAGTGGGGGGAAGAGCAAGTTGTAAGAGAGGAAGGCCCCAAGGCTGTGTTGCCTAATGCAGGGAATCGACAGGAGATGCTGGCAGTGGTGGCAGAAGGCAGACCTCTGGAAGTCACTGGAGCTGGATGTGGGCAGCGCCCCCTCCACAGGTAGGTCTGTAAGCCTATGCTGAGGGCCGTGGCTAGGCTCAGGAGCAAGCTTTGTCTGCAAGGCTGGCAAATCATGGGGAAGGGAAAATCAGAAGGTGGGTTGGGTGCTGGAAGCCTGGGCACTGCAAGGCAGTCAGCAGTTGCAAACCAACTGCATGGCTGAGTGTGCTCTATGAGGAGATCCAGGCTGGGCTTGGCATTTCCCCTAAGACACTTGCAGCCCAGCCCAAACGTGGTTGTGTTTATCTGGCCTCGCAGTATTAGTCTAGGAATAAAAGGGCCCGCTTGTGACTGCTCACTCAACTCCTGCTCAGGTTTTGGCTAATACACAGCTCATGCTAGGGTCTGATGTATGATGGGAGCAGTGCCATTAGGTCAAAGCGAGAGCAACACGTAGGCAGGATACTATGGACACGGAGGGCTAGAGGTCATTATGCAGCTGTTATCACCTGCAGCTTGCTGTCTCCTGCAGCCATAACCCTTGCATGCTGATTGTATAACAGTTTCTTCAGAATCCACTAACTTATGGAAATGGTGTAGATCAAACTTCCAAGCTGGAAGGTATAAATACATCAGCTTACCCAAAAATCTTGTGAAGCAGATCCAGCAGCCAGACTGCTGAGGCTTTTGTGCTTCCAGGTGTGATACAGGGGACACCCACAAGGTGATGGAGGAGGAAGAATGAGCACTCTCACTGTCAGCTAGGTAACTATTTTGCTCATAGGCGCATGAGTTACGAATTATGAATTGGAGAACTTGTGAGTTAGAAACATTATGAATTAAGTGATGAATCAATGATTAGTCTGTACAAAGGGATTTAGCCCTTGTTTGAAGTGTTTGTTTTCTTTCCTACTGTGTTCATAAAATAAAGTTTAATTTACAGAGTATGTTGTCCTGTAAATTTGAGTGATCCAAATGGATCGTAACACCCCTGATCATGAGAAATAGGAAATATCTGGTCTAGTGAAAACTGTAGTAGCTATAAGTGGCATTGCAGATGCAGGTATTTTGCTTATGCTACAGTAGCCTCCTCATTGGGCACAAATGCAATGTGGTCTCTCTGTTTGGTAGCTTTGGTGGCTTTTTCTGTTGTGAGCTTTTGCAGCTTTGTTGGCTTTTAGCATCTACCACGTGTTTGGGAAAGGAGTTCCCCAGGTGTGCTACCAACAGATATGAAGGACCATCTCATATTTACTTTGAACCTCATTCTCCTACTGACCTCCTTTGATGCCATATATCTCTGGTACTAAAAAAGTCAGGAAAAACTTCTTCCCTCTCCAACATGCTGTCTATAATTTCATAGACTTCTATACTGTATTCCCCCAAATCACGTCTTTTTCAGAATTAGGAGTCCTACCTTAGTCACTTTGGGCGTGGAAACTGTTCCACACCTATGATCATTCTTGTTTTTCTTCTCTGAACTTCTCCTAATATTATATCACTTTAAGTACCATTTAAAAACAAGACAGCTGTTTCAAGCATCTGTATTTTGAAAGGACAGTGCTAATGAGTGAACGGCCTACCTGTGCAGGGAGAATGTGGGTCTGTTGGGATCTAGGTTCATTAGGTTAAACCTGGACCAGACTGTGGCTGAAACAAAAAGATTCAAAACCTGCCCTGGGTGCAAGCTCTGTACAGTAAAGGTTGAACACATTTTATTCTTTTGCATGGAGTGTTTCATGAAATCCCCCGCTATCTCATACAACCGCCAGTGTGACTGTCCGTGAAAAGACCATGGGTCAGCTTTCTGCAACAACTTACTAATAAGGAGTAGGGCATTACCATTTGAAAACCATCTGATTTTTTCATCACTACGTAGTTTCATAGGGTTCTGAGATGCTCTTAAATGTTATCTGCATTCTGCTCTTCTTCGAAGTAAATATGTCTCAATATCACAGTGGTTATGTGGTGCCCTTCAGGTTGTTTTATCTGATTACAAAATTCCTCTGTTTGGAAATAGCCTGCAGAATAATCGTGAAATGCTGCTGTGAACTTCAGACAACTGAACAGCCAAAACCTCGTGGGGTAAGGGGTAAATCCAGTGAGCTGAAACTCAGTTTTAATATTCTTAAGCTATATTTGCATTAGTAAATTTAACAGGAGCAGATCTGTAGAGTGAAACAGCTGATGTTGAGCACCCAACAGCTACACTGTATTTTGTAGGGTTCATATTGGTCTTGCCCCTCTGGTCTGAATGGCTATGAGCACTTGGAGAGCATCTTCAATCTCCTCTTTCAGACAAAACTGAGCTGAAAAAATGTGTGCTCCAAGACCACTCTGATACGAACCAAAGCACTGTAAGCTGTTATTTCAAAAACATGTTCCTGGCAGAAGATGTGAGGGATGGTCAAGAGCTGTATGGCAAAGATCTGCCTGGGCAGTGCGATCTGAGAGCATTGAAGCATTCAATATTTCCCTGTGTAGGTGTACTGCTACAGAAGTACTCACACCCTACTGCTCACTCCCGTAGGAGCCACAAATAGACTGTACACTGTAAGCAACAGTCAAAATACACCTTCAGAAGTAATGGTATGAACTCTTAGTAGTCCAACTTTAAAGAAGAATATCTCTAGCCTCCCACAGGTCTGGTTTCTTATCAGCAGAAATTCCTGGTGCCCTCTACAAAGTAGCATACTCTGATGCAGTTTGATCATTGAAAGTATCTTTACACTAATCTAGCTGTATCTGTGCTTGTGATTGTACCAAGATGCATGTTTTGGGAACTTGTTTCCTTTTAATCAAATGCGATGTACATCATCAGTGACGTGCACTGGCTCCAAATCCCCCTTGCAGCTGTAAAAGTTTACCCTGCTGTTTGCTTAAAAGTTTGTTGGGTTTGTTGTCCTTCATAAAGCAAACAACTTGAGCTAATTTAGGGACTGTTATAAAGATGATGTTCCAAAGCCTCTGCTGCCTAAACAGTTCAGTTTATAGGAAGACATTTTTATGTATTAAGATAAGCTTTGCACAGGGCTATTATAAACCCCACTGCAACATGCTAGTGAATTATTTTCAGCCTTTCAACTGCTTAAGTAAGGTAGCCACAGTTTTTGCGTTATAAAATAATACTTTGTGCTCCAATCAGCTAGCTCTGGAAGAGCTTTTAACTAATAAAACCTATTCCCAAACCTCTGTTGGCCTCATCAGCGTTACTGGTGCCCAAGAAAAAAATACCTTTGCGTTCAGAGACTTTTAGCATTGGGGAAGTGTCATCATCAAACCGCAAATTAACTTGCATCCAACTGTGGTTACAATTGAAGGTGTAAGGTTAGGTAAATGGGAAAAGCCATCATTTTGAGGAAAAGGGGAAAAAAAAAAAGCAGACTTCAGACCGTTGGGGGTCAGGAATATAAGAAAGTAAAATAAATATTGCTGTCTTTCTAGTGAAGCTGTGTGAAGATGTTCTTGTAAGACATCAGTTTTTCTGGGAAAAAGCATTTCGTTTGTTCAGCCTTTTGTTAGCCGGACTTCGAAGACCCCACTGAGCTAATGGACCAGGTAAAGACACTGCATTCATCTTTGCAGTACTTCAACTCCTTACTAGTGCAGACAAAGATACCAGCTTCTTCTCTCTCCATCATCATGTTTTCCACAGCTCCCTCCATCCCTAGCCTGCCTCCTCAGTGGGGCCCTGAGGCCACTCCGGCATTACGCACCTGTGCCGTGTATGTCCTGGAGCACGGTGGGCTGTGCGTGTCCTGGGTGTCCTGGGTGCTAGTGCTGCACCTACCTCCACTGCCTCACACCAGTTGAAATATATTACAGCTCTTCTTAAAGAGAAGAGTAGTGACCTTAAGTATGCTTCGTAGAAGGAGGAGATCCTTCTCATTGCCTTTATCACTCATTGACAGTAATAAATTTCCGTCACCATATGCTAACCTATAGTCCCAACCAGATCCCTCTATGACTGGTCAATTTTTAAAGAAGAAAATAGCTTGCGTTGTAGGCTAATTGTTGACGTGTATGTTTCTTATATTCAGCAGTTTGGCTGTTACATCCTATTGGGCACAGAATGCCAAAAATCCCTGCATGTGATTTTTAAGCATTAGACATTGATTGCCAGAGAAAAAATAAGACAACTAGGGACAATAATGAGGGAGAGGGGCAGAAGAGGCTGTATCAAGAAGAACACAGTAATGCCAACAGGCAAACTGGTTATGAAGTTTTGTTTCTGACGTTTGTAATTCCTGTCACCAAGTGAGTCTTGGTTCCTTTATGTCACTGCTCAAACAAACAGTGGTCGAATACCTCTCTCCCTGGAGCAGGAAAGGGACTTCATTGCTCACACCCCTTCTTGTGCAGCAAGAACATCTCTATTGCCTTCTGCCCCATTCATTCCCTCCTTTCTTCAAAATGCTGTAATAAGTGCTTAGACAGATGATATTATGGGTTTGGACTGGAAATGATGAGAAACTCTGTCTTTCCCTCCAGTCTTCTGGAAATGCCTAGGAAGTTATCCACGCTGGAACTATCATTCTTCTCCTTGGTCAGAGCTGGAGCTCCCCTCTAAGGAAAGGTACTAGGCAGCTGCCAAGACAAAAGCTCTGATATTAGGAATTTATTGGATTCATATTTCTGGAGATCGGTGTGGGGATTAGCTTCAATGGCTCTACAGTCATTGGAGCTGCCCAGACTCATCTACAGAGATATTTTCCTCTCCTGGGAAGGGCTGGTTTAGGTTCATTGCAGCCAGAAGTGAGCTATACTTTGGGAACTCCCAACTCAGGCATCCAAGTTGCCAGCTGTGCAATGTTTGGGACAGATGCAGAAATCCTATTTCATCCATTTCAGAAGATGCAACTTCTGGCCATCCTAAATTAAATGCAAATCTTTTAAGAACAATTTTCTCTAAGTGACTTGTCCAGGGACTAATTGTATTAAGGTGAATGTTGTTTCATTTTATTTCAGGTTTCTTGTACTTTGTGTAGAACCAATGTCATAACAGTGACAATATTACAGCAGAGTAACAAAACCCATGGAATGGGCTTGCTTTGCTTTCAAGCAGGTTAGCTGCAAGCTCTCAGCCAGATACCATTACCAATAGCTTGAGTATTTTAGTGTGTTAGAGCAGTGTGAATTTCTTCTATAACATCTTCTGTATTGAACACAGAATGGATGTTACCCGGCCGCTAAGCAAAAACTACCAAGAGAGGCCACTCTGGCTTTCAGAGCAAGTGCAGCTCTATACAGTTAATGAGAAGCACACACAGCCGTACCTACGGTATCAGATCTCAGTAGGCCAATCTGGACTGAAAAGAAAGTGGGCTTTATTTTTCTTCTTTTGTCTATGTGAATGCCTTTCCTTGACAACAATAATTTTACATAGCTTTTCTGTAGCTACTTTTCATGATTCTAAGCAGGCCTGTGTTTGGGAACTCCTGTAAGAGATTGTATAATTTCTGCTTCTGATTTTTTTCTGGGTTTTCTGCTTCTGATCTGGTTTTGCCACTGTGTCAGAGAAACTGATGAGACCCCAATTTGTACCTGCTGATCAAGATGCCACTGCGCAATTTACTCAGTGGGATGATTTGTCAAATAGGGTGCTGCTTGATTGGATCTTGAACAATTATGAAAAGCGGCATTTAAAGGTATTTGAAAAAAGAATGAGCTAAGACCTCATAGAAAAAAAATGAGTGTGGGGAGGAAAAGTGTTGCATTTCACTTACCTGCTTTGGTGGCACTGCTGTCTGCAGCCACTCACACCTCTGTATCTCCTGCTGTCCCAAAGGGCCTGGTGCTATGAACACCCAACAGAAGCACAGTTAACAGTATTTTTTCAAGCTGGACTGCAAGCCTTGGGAAAAGCGTTCTCCCTGAACATGCTATAGCAACTCAGAGCAGTGGTGGTCAAGCTGGGAAGGTAACACATCTCCTTGCAATGCCAGAGAAGGGCTGGGTACCAGGTGGCCCCTCTCTCTCCCACATCACCCAAAAGCTTTCTGTCCTCTCTACTGCCTCGGAGGTACTTCACGTGAGCTTAGTGCCAGACCTGAAAGATCTTGAAAAAGGTGACATTTAAAGTGGCTTTCAGACACTACAATTTGTTCAGCCTATAGGTCTCTTGCACAAAGATTGTCCCTAGAAAAGGGGTGCTTAGGAACAAACCATGGGCTAAAATAATAGTGCTGGTGGGCTGCATGCTGCCTATTCAGCTGCAGGCTAAAGCTGCAATCTTGCCAAGATTTTAGCTGTGTTCCCCTGATTCTGTCTGTTTTGTGCACAATTGGCAGCTCTGACCTGACAGGTCCAAGGATGTAAAGAGAGTCTGGGGAATTTGCCCACTCCTAGGTACTTGCCCTCCCTTCTCTTGCTGGGTCAACATAGAAGACATTAACAGGTCACAAAGTCAAGTGCTCAGAAACAGGAGTGCACGACCGATCCTAAGTCAGCCCCTTTGCAGGGCAGTCATCACCACTGTATATACCAATTACACACTTTTTTCGCAGGAATAGTCCCTCCCTTGGTTAGGATGGGTGGGCAGTGGGGCAGGAAGCAGCACCATGAACTGAGTGCAACCTCTGACTGACGGATCCCAGTCCCGTCTCCTGCAGGAGAGGGGGGAAATGTAGTGGAAGGGATTAGCAGAAGAACAAGATGAGGGTCATGACTGTTTAGGCTGTGTGTGTCCTCACTGGCACAGCGCTCTTCTGGTGGTGGGCTGGTGGGTCCATCTGGAATGAGTGATTAGAGGTTTGCAGCTCTGGCTGATTGATTGCACAAGGCAAGGTGTGCAGAGGTAGCGTACTCATTGCTGTGGGAGAAGTTAATGAAGGTCACACGCTGAATCCATAAACTGCGGCAGGAAGTCTAACTCCTCTCAAAAATCAGCTGTTAATTGAGCATCCTGATTTTCCAGGTAGCTTTTGGCTTCTCACCACCCTGTGTGTTATGGGAAAATGCAGTCATGGTGTACAACAGAAAGCCTATGAAGAAAGAGTAACTCTGCTTTCTGAGCAGTGCTTGAATAGCCAGTGGGGAGGAAAAGCAGGGCAAGCTGGGCTTGTGCTGCTCCTTGACCCCTTCCCCCAGCCCTTGCTGAGGCTCCCTCTCTCCTTCCTTGGCCTTTCTGAATTTAGGGCAGAAACTCCAGACATGTTGCGGTACCGACAAAAACCGAAAGGAGGGGGGTGTCATAGAGCTGAAGGGCAGAAGGCAAAATTCCTGGCCAAGATGCAGACTATCTGTGGACATTGTACCGGTGGTGGGATTCCGCTTTTCAGCCCTCAATGTCTGCAGCGACACATGTTTGGGGTAGGCTCTCCGTACTAGCAGCTTGAGAGTGGGAGTATCCCACGCTGCTTTTGGTGGGACAATAGTGGCTGAAACAATGGGCCACTGCAATAGCTAACTTTACAAAGACTTCATTGTCTGGTTCTTATAATTTTTTATTTTAATGATTTTGTTATATTAATTGATGTTACGTATCTGGATGGTTGACCATTTTTATCTTCCAGTAGGATCAGGGCTTTCAGGCAAATCCCAGCCTGGTGAGCTTCCCTAGGGAAAGTCACCACCAACAAGGCTGCTGGACTTGCACAGTCTGGATGAGCATGTGTGACACAGTCCAGAGACTGTTGGTCCTTCAGCCCCACAGTGAGCCTACCAGCTCAGGGTTGCGGTGCAATACAAATCCAAGGTGATGGAGTTGAAGGCTCGATTTAAATGTTGATGTGAATGGGAGGTAACTGAGATTAGTTTGGCAAGTGCCTGTAGCAGCAGAGATCAGAAAATCCATTCCCCTCCACTTTGGCCATGAAGATCAATCACAGTGGTTGGTGAGGGGGGAGAGAGAGATTTGACTTTGTGTTTCCCTCTCTGTCCCTTGAAAATAAAATAAGAAACATGTGAGAACACCAAATAATTAAAAGACAACCGTGTTTTTCCCTCTTCCTTTTTTATTTCTTGTGCTTCATGAATTTTGAGGCATATTGTTGATGTCTGGCTAGGTTACAGTAGACCCATTCACTCTTGCAGTCCACCCTAATAGGCTTCTGGTAAAGCATATGGGGCAATGAAGTCGGCTCCAGGAGCAGCACTAGTCTTTCTAGTGCACACCAGAAAAGATGACAATAATGCAAAGAAGAGCTGGTAAATCTTCTTTTTCAAAAGTCTGGCTGTTGCTTCTCTTGTCACATTTACTGGCTTTAGGTGATTTCCAAAAATTTACAGGAAAATCAAAGAATCTGAACAGGGACCATAGCTCCATACCGTAGGAAAGAACTGAACCCACTGCTGAAGCCAGAGGGGGAAACACTTTTGCTGATAAATCATTTGCCAAGGGAGGCAATAAGGCCAACCAGACAGAGAGCTGGAGGGTGATTCAGGATAAATTAGCTCTGCTGCTGATTTTTGGGCATCCTTGTGCAAGTCAGTTCTCTATTTTGTACCCCGGTTTAGCAGCTAGGAAGGGATGACACTGCTTGCAAGCATTGCCTGGAGCCAAGGACCAATACCGAGCCACAGACTCCAGAAAGTGATCCTCAGAACAACCACTGCTGGGTTGTTTGTTTTTTTTTTTACAAAAAGTTCACACTTGCAGGGAAACAAAAAAGTGAGAAGAAATAATAAGAATAAACAATCTTTCAAAGCATGGGCTAATTCTTACTTGACTTCAAATGAAAAACTGTGTGATGGTCAGAAAGGGTTTTTTTTCCAGAAGGCTTATGTGGGCTGTGGATTTTAAAAAGTTTTGGAAACATGGTATTATTACATTAGATTATTATAAATTCTATATATAATGTAGAGGTAGGTAGAGGAGTTAAAGTTATCCTGTGTGTAACATGTCCAGCAACAAATGCCCCAGATGATTGCTGTTGGTGAGGGTTGATTTTCAGAGAGGTACAGGGCTGTTTTTGAAAGGTAATGAGTAAAAAGTGCTTGGCTCCAACTGACTTCAATGAAAGCACATGGCTCCTCTCAGGAAGAGATGTGTCTTACCAGAACACATACAAGAGCATTAATAATGTGCCAGCTTTTAAAAGAATCAATATTAACTATGTTTTGTTGCATTGTAAAGACAGGTAAAAGTAATACCAAAAGCAGCTATCAGAGTTGGACTAGCTTACATCAAGTCTTGGTTTGGCTTTGTGCTCCTTGTCAACTAAGAGGTAGTATTTGATTGCAACAGAGAGATCTACTTTTAATTAGCCCAGGTTGGATGCTTGTATCCTGAATCTGATAAATTTAATTTGATACTAGTGCAAACACTGAACTCGACACGGCTGTATCATCTTTGACTCAGAAATTTCTCTTGAGAAGTACATCAATTGAGCATTGCTGTGTGACAAGCACAGTGAAACAACATCTCCATACTCCAACCAGGTTTTCTTTTTTCATCAGAGATCAAAATTTTTACTACTGTGTCAGCCTTGGAAACACCTTCCATCTGTGTTTCCTCCCTCAATGCATTTGTAAGTCATCTTAAGTGTCTCGCTACACTGAAGGCTGGTCCAGAGTGGCTCAGAGTGATACGGAACAACTCGCCGATGCAATTTTTTTTGGCACCCTAGAAGAACATCCAGTGATGGTTTGATGCCTTTCATTCAAAATTAGCCACAGCTATATCTCCATAAAAGCCTGTTTCATTCTATTGCTACAGCCTTGATGGTTTTCTACTGCCTTTGAGTCAGTCACTTCAGTCGATATTGATTCTAAAGCATTACCAATTGTTTTCCCTTTAAACTGACCTACTGATTTTTGAAATATTAACACATATACAGACTGTTGACGTGAAAATGAATCAACTTTGTGGTAAAGTACATTTTATATCCTGTAGCTTGAATGTTAGCCTGTTCCCCTGGAGGTTTGACAGGAAGATTTGTAATACCTTTGAGCTCTGAGCCCGGCTCTGTTTGACTCAGTGGCCTTGAGTACGTTACTGAGTTCCCAAACAACTCAGAAATCAGGCACTGAGATGTGAGGGCAAGAGCGCCAGAAGCCCAAGGGTCCGTGCTTCTCGCTCACCGTCTGTCCATTGCCAAAACTGTTTCCCTGCATTCATTTTATCTTGGGCAGTCTTTCAAATCATTCTGGTTAAATGTTTGGACACCATCTACCAAAATGCCTTCAAGGTCTCCAGACACACATGCATTACACACACATAGATGCACGCTTATCTTCAGGCATTTCTGAAGCACTCAGCTGTCCAACTGTGTTGAGCCCTGGCCCTTTAGGATGTCTCAAGTTGGTAAGAAAGCAGCTTACATTTTTTTATGTCTCTTCATGAACATGTAAAGAGCTATTCAAGTGCTACTGCTAAGAAATAATCTAATTCAACACATGGCAATAACCAGGTTATGTGCTCATACAGGCAATACCAGGATCTGACCACTTACTGCAGGGTTAAATTTATTCTGTTAACTCCAGTCTATACCACAGGCTTTGCTAATCATTCATCCTCTTTCTCTGCAGTGCAACCGTCGCAGAGGTCCCTGTCCAATCTCTCCATGCGGCCCAAGGGGTACACTTAAATACCCCTTGCACGAGCATTATCATCTGGGATGGAGCCCTTTGGGTTCAGTGCTCATTTGCTGGATTCCCTGTGGTAGTGAATGTAATATGCAGAATGCTTGCCTGTGTTATAAAGACCTGCTACATCTTAAAAATAACTTTTTAGGAAACAATTCTCCTTTACCTTCTCCCCTAGGCCAGAAAATTCACTTATGTCCTGAGTTACATATATCACTTTTCCTCATGCTTTCCTAATAATGGCAATGGTATATTTCTGGGAAAAGCTCCTTGCTTATTAACCATCCCTCTTCTCCTGCAGCTTATTTCCTCATTGGGATCATAATTCTCTGCAATATCTTCATTGATTTCTTCTGGAAATGTTAATAAAACTTAGTTCTTTATACATAGTGATCTGTAAATGTAAACTGTCAAGATTTTTGAAAGTGACTACTGATTTTTGCAAGTTCAAACTGAGATGCTGCAAGAAAGCTTGTTTTTCCAGAGAACATTCCTCTGCCTTCTGAAAATAAGTTTTGCCCCTCTAAAGTGGTTCAGGTTGGATGCCCATAATGAAGTGACCAAGCAAATGGATGCCTGCTACCAAGTAACTACCACTCACCGGCCTACGGGCCTAAGCGTGGAGACTCACGTCCAACTCAGCACGCTGGAAATACCCACAGCAGTCTCTGCCAAGGCTGTACCCTCAGTCCCCTCTGATGCTGGCACGATTGCTGCATGAGCCCTTGCAAGTCTTTGCCAGGTACCACCCCAACCCACCCACATACACACCTTCTCATCCTCCCATACAAAGCCTTTAACACTTAACTTTCAGCCGGTGAACCTGCCAGCAAGGTTCCCAAACAGATGGCAAGTCTCACACATGAGAAATATTTCTATTTCTAGCCCCATTTTGCACAACACAAGAGCTCTGGAAGAGGCTTGCTCACTGCCTCACAATGAAATCACAGAGCTGCGATGAGCAGCCAGATGCTTGGACCTTATGAGCACCTTCCTCCAGCCTCAAGGCCAGGGTGGGACCTGCCTTCTTGCCAGGAGTACTGCTGCTCTTTGAACCGCTGCTAGCCGGCCACCCCAGGAGTGCAGGCCTTCGGGCAAGCCAATGGTCATGCCTTAAAAAATTGAGTGGCCACAGGCCATATGCAATGAATTTTCAGGCTGTGTCTGACCTTCAGCCCTGGGTTTCATATCCCTGTATTACACCACAAACATGCAGCATAAGGGAATAGAGTGACTGGAGTGTACAACCGAGTATGCGTTGTGTGAGGTGGAGAGTTGGGTTCTCCTCAGATTTTCAGGCTTTTCTTTTGTTTTAAACTGGCTTTCTAACACATTGAGAGGGTCTTGCTGGCAGGAGCAGTGGTTTCCTTCCCTCTCAAAAGGGTAAAGGTTTTGGGCACTGCACAGCAGAGTGACAGCTTCATGCTGTCTCCATTGCTTGGAAAGTTGTGTGTGGAGTTGGGCAGGTGTTGGTCAACTCTGACAGCCAGGTCAGAAACCAGTGAGAGGAGGTCCTCAAACCAAGGTATCACTGAGACCCTCAAAAGAAAGGTGGATGTCCTTAGCCTCTCTCTACAGCCAGACTGGGGCGAGAGAAGGGGCAATGCCACACCAGAGCTGGGAGAGACTGTCCTACAGACCATCTGAGACATATTGCATTTCTTCAAGTAGAGAGCACAGCAATGCAGGGCTGGAAAGGAGAGTGGATTTAGAGTTACAAGTGCAAGAAGCAGGCTGCTGGGAGAGCGTAGAACTGTCCTATTAAAGATCTCCTGAATAGGCAAGACACACACCCTGTTGATTGCTTTGGTCACCACAGGTGAGTGGGTCTACTGATTGGACAGTCCTAGCGTGGGAACTGTTCCCATGCATGCAAAGCAACGCACCTGTACCATGGTGGGTTTGAAGCAGGTGTCTTGTGGGAGTGGATCCTTCACAAATGAGTTTTTCCTGCGCTGTTTTAATAAATCAAGAAAGAAAGCATATTCTGACCAGCAATTCCTTGTTATTATTTCAGCTAACTGCGAACTCTGCTACTATTTTGGCTCAGCCACCTGCTCACTAAATCTTGGTTTGTTGCTAAGTGTCAAAATACCCTAAATCAGAACTGGTGTCTCAGCTAGCAACCAAGCAGCAGTAACACTAATGAGTCTGCAACATGATTTACATACAGGATCTCAGTGCCTGCTACTATAAGAAGAGCAACTATAGAGACTAGTAGGTCTGCATGAGCACAGACATAAAAATCTATCATGATTCTGGGCACCTTTTTTTTTTTAATACATATTCAGGGGATTTAGAACATTTTAGCATCGTATATCCCCTCCTGAATTACTGAGACTTTATATTCTTGCTATGTAGGAAGTCTTAACTCAAGGCAGTATTTTTCAGACATATTACAGAGATAGTTTTTGGACTTTGTAGGGCTTTTTGGTTTTCTGTTTTTGACTAGAAATGGGTATTTTGACATGGGATAAAGCAAAGGTACAGGTTATTTTTGAAGTATTTGATTCTGGAAGTGTTATGGTCAGCAGGTCAGAATTTGGCTGTCGGGATGTTTGGATTATGGCAGCATGCTACTTTGCTCCTGCTTGGTTTGCACTGCTTGGCTCTGGGTTGTTCTTCACAACAATTGGTTGTGAAGCTCATTAACATTGCTGGAAAATGTTCATGCGTGCAAGGGGATGAGGCTCCAAACATCTGAATACTCATCAGCAGTGACTCAGAGACCAGAAGCCATTAACTCATAACAACGCAAACTGTGAGGCTGATGTTCCCAAATGCAATGTGAAGCCCGGGGTGGCTGGGGGAATTCATTACCTAGACGAGCCATGGAGGGCCAGCACCGCTGGGTGTTGAGCAGTGGGACCGGCAGGGTGCATGGGACGTCTGCAGACTCTCACCTGCGTTCCTTTCCCTGGTGACACTTGATAACATGCACAGGAAACTCCGGCATTCAGTTTTGACCTTCACTATTTGAAAGCACAGAGGGAGAACTGGGAGAAAAATGGATAATAATCCCTTTCCCTTTCTTTTCCTTTTTAAACCAACAGGCTTGACCCAGCAGGCTGCCAAACAGTACAGGCCTGCTTTTCCTCTTCTCTCTCCACCCCAGCGGGAACTATCAATACCTCAAACTGTGCCGTGGTGGGAGCCCTGTCTGGCAAGTCAGCTGCTCAGCAGCTGGGAAGTTGCAGGCATTCGCAACCAAAGGGCCTGATTCAGAGAGGCTGGCAGAGCTGCCGGAGGCTGGCAAGATCAGGGCAGAAGGGGCAAAGGGTCTCAATCTAGGAAGGAGGAATGAAAGATCAGAGCAGGGGAGAGTAATTTGCAGCACCCAGAATTGGCTTGCTGGTACTCTAGCACAGGAAAAACTGCATCTCATAGGGACACTTGCTGCTTTGGTTGCAAAACTACATCTGGTTCTGGTTCAGCAAAGCATGAGAGCACTTGACAATGTCTACTTATGAAGTAACCACATGCATGCCAACAGGGTGAAGCATGTTCATCATGCCAGGTATATACTGAAGAAAAAAGGCCTCCTAGGAGGAAAACCTGACGCACCTAATAATGACACTGCTATTTGCCTACTGAATGGGAATTAAAAAAAAAAAAAAGAAAGAAAGAAAGAAAAAAAGAAAGAAAGAAAGAAAGAGAGAAAAGAAAAATCCTATGGGGTAGAAAAGCAGTTTCAAGAACTGGAAACAGTGTGACTTTCATCTGAGAACGGCTTTTGTGGAGGTTCTCCCAATCTGAGATAATTTCCCATGAAGGAATCAAAAGAAGGCCAATACATTGTTTAAATCCATTAAAGGTGGTGGAAGTAAGCCACACATCAGTATTGCACTTACCCTCTGCACAGAGGAAGCAGGAGATGCATAGCCTAGCAAATTAAAACCTAGGTGCAGTTTGTCTTCAAGTTGAGGCAAGCAAAAAACTCAGAACAATTAAAAAAAACCCCAAACAAATCGTAAAGCTGTGGAGGAGGAAAAGAAGGAAGAAGGAGAGAAATCTAGAGTCATTCTCCTAGGAAAGCTGTTCCCTTGCATAGGGAGCCCGGAAGGTTTAGCTCCTCTAAGCAGTACTGGTCAACATAAGGAGATACTCAAGGAGAAATCCTGTTCCCACTGAAGTCAACTTCACTGCTGCTTTGGCCTTCAACGATGACACAATTTCATGTGTTCCGTTGCAAATGAAATGCGTGAAAATTCAGTGTATAAATCCTACCACAAAAGAATGGGCCAAGAGTATGGAGGGCCTATTGCTCATCTCTTTTTAAAACTGGACACTCTGCACTGCAAAAACACAGATAAGTACATTTTTGGCATGGTGCTCAGAAAGATAGCTTCAGATATAACCATCAGTGAAATAAAGAATATTAATAATGCCAACTCTCTTATCCATAAAAAGCCTTACTGTAAGCACAGGAAGCTAAATAAAATACATCTACTACCTCCTTTCTCCAGCACCACATGATGTACAGTACAAAGGTATTTAAAACAGCTATAATTGGATATAGTGTAGCTTGAAAAAGTCCTGAAAGGGCATAATTACAATAATCAATGCAATAATGTGGGATGAGATGTTGTATTATAACTAGACCTGCACCTTGATTTAAAGGATTTTCTCTCTAAAACAGAGCCCTGAAATCCAGGTTGTTTTGCTTTCTGAGGCTATGGCTGATAAGCATCTGAAACAGCAGTTCCTCCATCACTGCTCCATTTCAGATGTTGAAGTCTGGCCCCCTGTCAGACCCTCACGCAGCTTCACATGTTCTGCTGAGGAGCTGCAGAAAGTGCATAGACTTCCTCAACAGAGCACTGTTCATTCATAACAAAGTCACCTGTACTACCCACATTCATTAGACAGTTTTCAACACAAGGCAGAAAAGCAACTGCCTCAAATTTTCATGAACTGAGGTATTGGTCCTTGACACATGAATGGAAAGAGAATCAGAAATGTGCTTGTTAGATGACGAGTCATGGGTTTAAAGGAATGCTGCCAGGTAAGTATTTCTTTTCAGGCTTCCTCATTCTATTACCAGTGCAAGAGCTTGTCTTGCTACACCTGTGAAAATTGCAGGGCTAGATCCTTGCCTGGCAAATGCCAGCTGAGTGCCCCAAGCCACCATTCCCTGTTTCACTGTTTCAAACAGGCAGGAGGGCCTCCCTGTTGCTCTTGGTCAGGCCCTGGTCCAGCCACGTTGGTCAGCCATAGTGAGTCACCAGTCACCTGCACAGGACTGTCTTCAAGCTCTGGGGGAGTGAGGGAGGTGAGGCATTCGCTGGCACAAAGCCTAAATGGTCACACAAGGATTGAAACCACAGTATTGCCTTTAATGAAAAGGATACTTTGCCACCACCCAAATTGATGGTGCTCAGCCATTCTGGCTGGGCACACCATACACCTTGTTCCAGTCGTGGAAGAAGGGCACCCATCTATCAGCTACCCACAGACTGGAGGACATGTAGGCATCTTGACCCATAAAGGGTTCATTTTAAGGACTTCTACACTGAAGCATGGGGTGGCCCTGCAAGCACTCCTCCCATGCATGAGCTTGGAGCAAAGCAAGGAAGGCTTGGACAAAGATCCAAGAGAGCAAATTACATATAAAACTAACTAGGTTTCCAGAAGCATCTGTATAAATACATATACAGAAATTCATGGGATTGCCTAATCAGCTATCCACCAGTGATAGTGGCCATGTGAAGGAGATAAACTGCCCAGTTTCCTTCTCATCCTTGTGCTGGAATATCTACATGAAGAAGACCAAACCTATATTTGCAAGTGTTGGCTGGGGAGAGAGCTCTTTGGACATCCCAGTTAGTCAACAGCAACAACTTTCTGAAGGTGAGGTGGTGTGTGATCCCGTAACCCTGGCACAATGAGGGTGCTGACAAGAAAGCTGCAGCTAACATTTCCTTTGTGGCCTGCAACTTCCAGAGGGAACCTTCCTCCTGCAGCAAGTGCAGAGATCTTCAGAAATATCTCACCCCTCCCCTCATCGTGGCATCCATGCAGGCCTTGATGACAAACAAGTTTCATAATTTTGGAGTTCTGTGATAATTCAAGGGAAAAGATTTTGTCACACCCTTCGCATGAGTTCCAGCACTACTGTATTCTCCGAAACATTGTGCATGGCTGTGTGAATGTCCAGTTATGTCTAGTTCAACAAAGGATCCACTGAACAATATCATCTATGTGCTGGGCACAACCAACATTGTGTAGCATAAAGGCCTATTCTCTGAGTGTTGTTGGACTGTGGTACAATCAAGGCTATACAGTAGTCAGGCACTGTACAGTAGTCAGGCTGTGACTGACAGGCGGACATGAGATTTACAAGGCTGCTACTTGATTTAAACTGTGAAGACTCTGCTACAACTTGCACCTGTCTCCAGATGATGCATAGAAGATGGTAGAAAGTAGAAAAGCACATTAACTAGGGCTGCTGAGCAGGCCTTCAAACCTGGGAGGTGTGTGAGGCAAGAACTTATATTCTGTTATACTGGTGCTGGGCTAGTCCCTCCCCTCACCACATTCAGCCTTGACCGAGCCAAAAGCTCAGTTGTGACCTGATTATACTAGCTTGAGGTAGAAGATCAGATCACATTTGATTGTGTTTGGATGATTCAAGCAGATTCTGTCCCTCTTGACATGGACCTTTATGTGGCAGGGAAACACATCCAGATCATGCATGTTGGGATGATCTGGATCATCACAGATCCAGATGCATGTCCTCCAGGATGGGTACCATGGAGCCTTTTTTGAGGGAGTGTGAAGGAGGGGAGAGCAGCTGGTCCTCACAGCGTGGAGCTACTCCTCCTGCTTCAGACAACGAAGAGTCTGAAAGAGAATTAACGTTTTTTTCCCACAGAGAGAGAATTTCAGTGAGGGAGGCTGGGGAATCCAGCCAGGTTGGTAGGACAGGGACAGGAGAGTCTGCCATGTGAAAAGAGAGAGCAGAGAAGGGAAAACTATTAGAAGGAATGGAGTTGGAAGTGATGGAAGGAGAGAGGCATTTCAGGGGTAGGCAGTAGCATAGGTGTTACTAGTCATGGTGCAGAGCAATATAGAAGGTTATGGAGACAGAGAACTCTGCCAGTGTATGCACAGATAGCGTCAGGTGCTGCTTGTCCCTTGTGGGAATCACATTCGCAAAAAGCAAGGGCCTGCTGGCTTCTGCTGCTTGGGTTGTCAGGCTCCCTACTACCTTGGTCCAGATTGGGTGAAGGACCTGGATGGCCTCAGGAAGGAGTACTACTGGCCTCCTTCAACCTAGCGTCAAGCCCACCATCAAGGTAGGCAGCACTGAGATACACTAAGGGTACCATGTGCATGGCCAATATGGCCAAGGTGTGTGCATAAATTGCCTGCACCCATCAGTGGTGTCCCACTGGGTGATGGAGCGGTGATCACCACTGGAGAGGATAGTGTGCCCCACTGGTGGTCCCAGCACAATGGGGTATGACATACCTCCTCTGCATGCTATAGTGTCACTCTAGATATCTTTTAAAAGCCACAACTTGTGGCTTGACCAGCCAGCGCATGGCTTTGCAGATCTCTGCAAAGTTCACCTGCCCTTGGGCCCAGAAGAGGACATGAATACACATACTTACCTCCCAAAGTGGAGACCACAAGAACCTTTGAAGGCAAGCTTTCACATCCAGGCATCAGTGGGCCGCTGTTAAGACACATGCTCCTACAGATGCAAGGTGCTCATTACTGAACATCAGGATGGTGCAGCAGGTGATAACAAAGGTCTAGATGCCCGCACATCCTCTCTCCAGCAGTGACCCGCAGATGCCTAAGGAATACATATGGCCAGGGCAAATGTATGTGATATTTTCTACTGACACTTCCCCAGGATTCAACTATTTTTTGCTCATGGCCTTTCTGAGGTGGAGGTGGTTTCTATGTATATTTAGTAACCTCCAACAGTTATTAAAATGGTTATCTCAATCCTTCATGAACTCATGTAAACCATAAGGAGCTTCAGCCTCCTTTGGCAAAGGGTCCCCCAGGGCTAGTCGCTGCTGCATGAAGAACTGCCCCTGCCGTTTGGTTTGACTCTGATTCCCACCTGCTTCACTTGTGCCCCCTCACATCTCTCAGGTGGGGTCTGCATGATGCATGCACAAAGTTGTCAAGGCACAGTGGGTGTCAGTCACCTAGTGCCAGGCAGACACCATCCAGATGCCACATGCTAATGCAGCGGTAGCAGTGGGTGTGCTGACGGGCAGCATCCAGGTACTATAGGGAGCTTTCCAGAGGTGGTGTAGCATCGGGCAGGGGCCTCCTCAGCATGTGTATCTTGTGATGTGCAGTGTGGCTGCACTTGGGGCAGGCAGCTCATGGGGCTGAGGACACAGGCAGAGTGATCTCAGTGGGCAGCCCTGTGCAGAGCAGTGCCAAGATGGTTATGTTGACCCCTGTAGTCATTTAGTTCACTGTTCCCTGCCTGCCGACAACCATGCATTATCTCTCATCCTCTATTGAGACAGCAGGTTCCTGGGGTTGGGACCCCCTTCATGAACTCTGTTTTGTTCAATATCCAGCACTGCCATGTTGTGGTCCTTGACTTTTTTCTGGGAGAAGAGTGGAATTGCAAGGCTCCATCACTGAATGGTAAGTCAGCATAGATTAAGGGGCAGAGGGGAGGGAGAAGCATTTGAAAATATTGATGTCACAGCCCTCCCCTCTTCCTCAGGTTCTGTTTTCACTCTAGCTCCCTAATAAAAACATTAATCTAAAAATAACATAATAAAGAAGCCTTCTACATTGACATGCGAAACAATTTTTGCTCAAAAGCTGCAAGATATCATCAGCTTGTGGAGCCTGTCAGCAGGTCAGCACTGTGACTGAAGTTTATTAGCAGGGCTGACAAGGTTGTGCCCGTCTGTCTGTGCCAGCAGCAAATCACAAGGTTTCTAATTCAGAGCCTCTTATTAACAACAGTCCCTGTTCCTTGTTTTTATTTGTAGGACTGATTGAGGGCACTGTAAATCTGTAAGCGAGCAGCCCAAGGACTTGAGTTAGAGTCTGGGGGTCAGTCTCGGAGGAGAACAGCTTTATAAGTATGTGCGCTTCCTGTGATTCCCCTAATTTACTGAGATAGAAACTCAGATAAAAAGAGCATGCGAGCTAATATGCAAGAGAAGTAGGTTGCCCACGAGTTACTGGTATTCTTATGCTCTCTAGAGAGTGGCACTCTTGGAAATACACAGCTGTTGTGCAGACCTTATCAGATAAAAGGCAGTTTGCCTGCAAAAAAAAAAAAAGAAAATTGTTTTATTTATTGAATTCTGGTGCTTTGTACCAGATGACTCATTGTCACACTTCTTTTCCCTCTTCTCACTGAACTAGAATCATGTAGCACGTTACTTTCATCCATTGTGACTTGTTGATAAGATGAAAGGACAAATTTTAAACTTTAAGATTTTTCTTATCCTATCAAAGACCAGGAACATCATTAAATTTTTCCCTCTGGTCAGCTGGTTGGCATTTGGAGATGAGGAGTGCTGTTTAGTATTAGTGGCCTCAGACCTGAAATTTAAATATTTTATAGAGGTCTTTGCATTGGTTCTGGGACTCTCAAGGTGGGGAAATGAAGGTCGTTTGAAGTCACCAGCTCTGCTTGTTAGATTTTAGCCAAGGACATTTGCATAAATATCTTCCTTGGGTATGATATTAAAAAATCACAAAAATTACAGTTTTGCCCATTGTTTCCCAGAGTCTGATCTAACTCTCTAGGAAGCTGGCAAGAGTATTCTTTGATTTTAATGAGAACTGGATACAGATTCAGAATACAATGGATCAGCTATTCATTTAGCATGAAGTCAACAGAGCACAACTGTCTTCAATAAAGATGTGCCAGTTTACAGCATGTGAGGAACTGGCAGCATATTGTTCCTCAACAGCTAAAAAAGACCCTAACTCTACAGTCACAGGTTGATACCAGGATTTTGATGTCAAAACATTTGGATTTGAGCCGTTTGGGGCAGCAAGTGGGGTGAATAACAAAACCCAAGTGAGTATTTTTTCTTAATAAATAGTTCCACCTCTGTTATTCTTTCATGTTAAGTGTCAAAATCCCAAATATTTGCATACGAGACATTTTGGTGTGTGCTAATCTGAAAGGAACACTGTCTAGCACAGACCTTCTAGTAGAGCATATCCCCCAGCTTTTAGACCAGAAGCAGTGATATAAGTG
Organism: Fulmarus glacialis; assembly: GCF_000690835.1. Lineage (NCBI taxonomy): Eukaryota > Metazoa > Chordata > Aves > Procellariiformes > Procellariidae > Fulmarus > Fulmarus glacialis. Next base: position 17,484 of record NW_009206470.1, on the reverse strand, counting down.
TATTTGGCAGATTATGAAAGCTAGGCAGACAAATAGACCAAGCCCTTAATTACCTGTCCTGGAGAATTTCTAGATCCTGTTAAATTGCTTTATTCTATTTTTACTAAATGAGAAAAAGGTCTACATGTTGGAGGTTGAATTTGTATAGAAATAAGGTAGAAGATTAAGACGAGAGCACTACTTTATTATGTATAGCTGTTTTCCTTATGAAAAAAGGGTAATTAGTTAAATTAATTACTTTAATTATTTAGACCCATTATAATAGCTTTTAATCATGGTAAATAATGACACAATGCTTATGAGGTAAAGTTCACCTAAGAAGAGTCAACACAGGTAACCATTTGGGCTCAAAGGGGTGGCTGCAGTTAGTGCACAGCAAGATTTTATGTAGATAGAATTAGGATAAAGAAAATTGATTTTTAACCAACCATGAGGACCACAGAAAGAAATTACCACGCTCCTTGAGGGAACAGAAGTGCAGTCACCCCCATGGGAAGAGAACTAGACTTCATTTCTCAATGAAGCTGAATTTCACCAAGATTCAATAATTAAACTGCCTTCTTTAACAGTCAGGATATTTGCAGCCAAATTAATGTTTCTTCCTGCTTAATTGATAGGAAGGCACATTTGCATTCAATGCTCGCCAGGGCTAAATTACAGCTGCATCACGCCGTTGTCAACTTAGAGGCCAAAGACTGTGGAGATGAATCTGAGCGCTCGATAGAAGCCGCAGGTCAAACCCCGCCACCTCCACTCGTGTTGAACCCTAGTGCCTGTTCCTCAAACAACGCTGTTAATTGCAGCGAGCCCTACTTGACACTAGCTATTCTCGTCAACTGAAGGGAAATTTCGAGTTAGAAATGACAACTCCTTCAAGGTGACATGTTTCACAGGCAGCTTATCTGTATTAAGTTACACCAGTGTATGCTGAAGAAAACATTTGCCTTGGGCTCTGAGTCAGTTTGATCTCAGTTATTAGGGCCTGGACAAGCTGTCGCAGGGAATGGACCACTGTCACACAACAGCTGTGTGTCCAGGGGTGTTATGAAGGGCTACTAGGAGTGAGGGGTTGGAGACATTTGAGATTGCTTGGGATTCACCCAGAATTTACAGCATTCTCCAGGCGATCCAAAGGCAATCTCTGCGATGCTCCTTTCCTCCAGGTTTTAGGAATTAAAAATAGAGCAGGTCACTTGCACTGGGCTCTGCCCCGCCACCACCACCACCACCAAACCTCTGAGCTGTCACTAGTTGGCTTCTTCTGGGATACAAAGAAGTTGGTCCCGAAGAGGACACCGACTGCAATGCCAAACACTGCCTGGGGCTGGCTGGCATCCCCGGCTGCCGCCTGCTGCACCCCGAGCTCCCGGTGCAGAGCAGAGCCACTGGTTCAAGCCCTGCTTGCACCACACAACAGGCTGGTCATCCCACCGCTGACCACAAAGCAGATGCAACAAGCCTTAAGGAGAGGAGGCAGGAGAGGTGAAACAGCAAAGGAGTGAATCTGAGGAGAGAGAAAAAGAGGAGGAAGGAAAGGAATAAGGAAGGACGTGAGCCAATTATTACGGCATTTCAGTGGATCGGTAAGGAGAATAACTGTGTCTGGGAAGAATTACGTTTGTTCACTCCTTTCTAAATTAAGACTTGTAAACTAAAGTGAAGAAAATAATTGGGGGAAACAAGATGCGGGTGTAAAACAGGAGGCAAAGTGTGGCTGGTAATGAGGAAGACGATTCTCCTTCGTCACGCGGAGGAAACGCCAGGGCAAAGAGGGAAGTAGGTGCTGCTTTCTGGCAGCTTGAGTGAAAGACAATGTCAGGAAAGTCAGAAGGGGACAAGATTTGCCACTTTTTATGGTTTTTCAGTCCCATAATGGCCTATTTTATCAGATTACAAGATCATTTGAACTGGAGAAAAGAGTGAAAATGGATGTCTTGCTGCTTGTGCGTGGAGGACAGCAGGGCAGTAGCCAAGTGGCGGGACTCTGATGGGTTCCAGCTGGAGACAGAAACACACTGGTGTGAAGACAAATGCCAAATGCCCTCCCACAGCTTGTGTAGAAGCAAAATTGCTCCTCACCTTCTCAAGATCCCTTGAAAATTTGAAACACTGGAAAATTATTTTCTGTAAGATAAACAAGGAGGCTAGTTCCCAAATGGGAATCTTCATGGAAACAGACTTTAGACAGCTGCTTAAGAGAATATTTCCTTCAAAACTTTAATTTATTATAAAATGATATGAAGGAATTATAATCTTTGTCATTACTTCAGAAATGCCCTGAGCTGTGAGAGGGGACTTGCAGCTCCCCTAGGTCTTCCTGCCCTGTGTTCACATCTAATAAAGCAGTGATTGACAAATGTTATGACGAGAAGGCTCTTTTGTAGCCCCTGAGGGAACAGAGGATTAGGTATTAGCCAAGGTGCAGTTGCAAAGCACCACCATGACACCTACTGGACCCATGGCTGGAATAGCCACCAACTGATCTTGTCAATGAGAGGTGAAGCAGCTAACCTGTAGCTGCAAATTCAGACTCTGATGATGTCCAGTCCAGCTGCATGAGCTTCCACACAGACTCAAGGCAGTGGCACATACAGAGGTGGCAATTACTTTTGCATGGAAATCGTCCAAAGCTTTTTTTTTGTGGCAAAGCTTATATTGGAAAGCTTGCCATGGAGCTGCCTATGTTCTCTCTCTGGGTTACTCATCATATTGCTGTGTTCAAGGGCAAACTCACTAATATTGCTGTCACCATAAACCACAAGGGAGGCAGCTGAGACCCCAGCTTTGGGAAAGAGCAACACTGACTGGTTGGATACATCCTCAGGTCGTGGATGACTGACATTACCTGCAGATATCAAGATTATCTGCAGAAAAGAAGAACCTTATCATTAAAGAGGAGCGGCTGCAGAGGCATAACTCATTTTAAAATGCTGCGTCTTTGTTTTTAGTCTGGGCCTTAATGTATGCCCATGTCTAACACTGTGCGTGGGTACATGCTTATGAAGAAGCCAGTTCTCAAAGTAATGAAAGTTAATTTGACTCTGATACATGACAATGTTTTAAAAATTCAGTGGAGACAAAATGTACCAATGTAAAGTGGGCTTTTAAAGACACCAAAGATCACACAACACCCTCCTGGGCTTGCCAACATCAGGGCTTGATGTGAGTCAGAAACTCTGAATGTATGGATTGACTACATTAATGGGATGAAGCTGCAACACTTCTTGGAGAAGCATTATTTATTTCAAGGCCACTGAAAGGTACAGTGCAGCCTTCTCCAAGAAGCAAACATCACCACCCTGGCTGCATCTTCCAGCAGTCATCAAGACATGACTACATCAGGTTGGCAGCACCACCTGCAGCAGCAGCTAGACTATGGCTCAATGATTCCTGAAGCCACTCTCTCCCTCTTATGTCATTTTCATTCACTGCCTTATTTCTCTTCTACTATATATTGCTTTTTGTGTTTATTAGCTAATAATCAGCTAAGACAAAGTCATCTTTTATCATGTGTGATCCAAAAAACATCATAAAAGTAATACCCGAAGCAGTGAAACATACTTAGCAGCTTGCCAGATACTGGAGCAGCTGTTATGAATCTGTGTTTCTCCAGACAGGTTGTTAGAAAAAAAATCAGTGCTGAAGACAGTATCCTCCGTGATGGGATTTACTCTGGTTTTTTCTCACTTTCTATGTGGTTTGCATGTTGTCTCTTTAAAAGAGTAATCAGATTGATGAGCCGCTTCCATTGGTCAGGAAGGATTCCCAACTCTTCCTCTCCCCCAAAGCAAGCCAGTGCAAGACCACCCCTAAAATCATCAACAAAAATAACAAATTTAAAATTTTCCCTTTGATTGGTAAGGGAGCAGGAAAAAAGGTGTTGATACAATAAAATTTACTGCCTTGTATGTCAAGTGCTTTAACCACTTGCCCCTCCCTTTTTGTGTCTTCAATAAGAAGCTGAAAAGTTCTTTAATCGTGGCTGTTACTACAAAAGCAAGCCAACAATCACTTGCTATAAAACCCTGAATCAAAGTTGTTTGTTTAACCTTGTAGCAGTAAACCCAAACCTTTACATGAGATGTAAACCTGATTCCTTCTTTAGCCCAAGACACTCCTTTATCATCAATGCATATGCATCAAAATGCAAAATTCAGCCTGGAGTAGCTCTTCTTTTATGATCTTCCCCACAAATATTTCTTTTCTATCCCCCAAGGCCATCCAGATATCCTGAAGAAATTAGAGACAAAATTAGAGCAATTCTCAGCTCAAGAGATTAAATCAGCTTGTTGAAAACCCAGGATCAAGGAAGAGCATTTCCTTCCCAACTCTCTGAGCTCCTGGTGGGCTCAGCTCTGGGGCAGGAACGAGACACTACCCAAGTCCTTAATCACAACCCCTGAGAGGTGGCGTATGTGTTGTCTACTGTTCTACAGTGGTACAGCTCCCAGTTACAAAAGTCCAGACTAGTTTTCTCCTAAGTTTATCAGACTCATTTAGATTGCAGTAATTTAGATCTCACTTTAAAAAAAAAAATGCACCCCTGTGTGCCATGACTTTACACAACTTTCTTCCCTTTAAGAAAAAACAGTATGTTAACAATTCAGCTGGTGCAAATTTCACTTAGTGTCTGAAATATCCAGAATGTATTTCAAAATAAATTCTTTACTTCTGCCTAATTTTCCCCAGACCTGAAGAATAATGAACAGTTTTATGTCCCCCACCAGCTCTGTGGCTCCTCAGTGGAATTCTTCTCTCCAGCTTTCCAAGCTCAGTCACTTTCTCAGGATGCAATTTCAAGCTAATAAGACGAATAGTTCTGTGCCTAGCAGTCCTCTACAGTCAAGGACCTGGAACAGGATACACAGGAGAGATGTTTGTTTTGGGTTTGTTGGGGGGGGTTTGCCTCTTGTAGCAAGTGCCATCATAGCCTCAGAATTTTCTTAAGTTTGTGAAACTGTTTCTGGGGTTTGTTACTCTGCTGTCTTCGAAGTCCGTGCATCTATGGTATCTTCATCCTTATACACTTTGCAGAGCTCTTTACATTATTTGTTTGATCTTTCCTATAATGAAGTGAAGGTTCTGCTGCTTGCACTACTGTCCTTTCTGTGTGACGCTTCCAGACCTATGGCGGGAAAACAGATCCTGTTGGAAGAGCTATCAGGGGAGCTTTTAATCAAATGGAGTCCAGGATGGAGAGTGATCCCACATGGATCCCTACGAATGGTAGCAGATGCCCTGTTCTGGTCCAGTCAGCCCACATGTGAAAGGACATGAAGGACTTCTGATAGGTAGCAGCTGCTGCCATAAAGTGTAATACAGTGAGTGAAGCTGAAGATGATTCCTTAAGAATCTCTAAGTGTTAAAAAACAACGAATAAATCATAAATATAGTCACAATTTTCAACCCTACTAATTTTAAAAATATTGCTATGATTGATGTGAGATTGGAGTTTCTTGGCCTGCAAGTCACACTGGGTTTAGCAGAGCAGAGTTTAAGCTCTATCTTGGAGAAACAACTGGACCATCACCCAAAATACAGACTGCACACTGTGGCCAGTGAAAAGCCACATGGTGTGTCTGGCAATGCTTTATAAAGTGCATTTTGATGAAGTACATGTCTGTGAACAGAAGCAGTAAGAAAATAAGAAGGAGAAAGGAAGAAAATATCATAAGTGTTGGAAGAGAAGCACAGGAAAGAAAGGGGCATAAGTAAGCAAAAAGCATTATTTTAAAGTAAATTTCTGACTGGGGAAAAGAAAAAAACCAACTCAGAGCAGAAAATCAGAAACATTATTTCCTGTTGGTGGATTCTTACTGTTCAAGGAAAAACAAGGTGTATCCCCACAGTGGATATCTGTTGGATCACATGAGAGAAACAACCAGCTCCATCAACCATTCTTCTAACAGGCTGAAATCTGGGATGAAGCAGGTAACAGAAAGAATCAGGGTGATATCCAGGGAGATCTGTTTTTCAGAGCCCAGGAGATGCAAGGGCAAGAAATGTAGGCCAACTGCAGAGCCAGAGGAGTCCCCAGTGAGCAGAGCATGGGCTAGGATTTGAGAAATCTGATAGCACTCCAGATTTACCTTCCAGTTCACTGTGCTGTGTTTTAGTCCACAGATATGAAATAGAGCTCTTTCCTACCTACCAGAGTAAGCAATGAGAAATAAAGTCATTTAGCACTCTAGTGATACTGGTGTGGTTTGCTGTATATCAGTTGGGTGATGAGTTATCATATAAGGGACAAATCTAAATAAACTCTCTTTTTCCAAGATCCTCAAAGAAAAAAAAAAAAAAAAAAAAAAAGAAGAAGAAAAAATCCAACCCCAAAAACCAGTCTGAAATAATCTGTTGGTAGCCTTTGGAAGCTGCCAGATAGGCAATAGCTGAACGCTGAGAAGGGAAGGCCAGCTAGGTTTTCGTTTTATCTGGGACTTCTCTGCTTGGATAGCATCTGCAAACCTCCTACCACTTACAGCTCTTGAGCGCGAATATACTTGCAATGCCATACCTCAGTCACACCGGA
>NW_009206470.1:8330-10923 GCF_000690835.1 Fulmarus glacialis | reverse complement strand
AGAAAAAAAGCCATAAAGTGATGCTGGTGCAGTGCCATAAGGTGACGCTGGTGCTAATATTGCCAAGCCGTCTCCAGCCCAGCACTGTGCCTGCATCAAAGGCTTCTAGCAACAGGTATGGCAATCAATAAAATTTATAACTAAATTATTTAGATAATATAAGTAATAGATAAACGATATCATTTATTATATAAACTATATATTGTATATATTATATAGATGTTATATATATTATGTATATTATATAATTAAATCTTATTTGTGAACTAGGAACTCCAGCATGCCCATGAATTTGACTGTCCAAAGGAGCAAGGAATGTCAACTCCCCTTCTCAGCCATGTACCAGAAGCACCAAGACACATCTCATGTTCCTCACAGGTTTGAGGGGAGGGAGAGTTTCCTTAGTCATCCACAGAGAGAAGACAATGACATTTCCTCTGTGGTCTCTTCATGAGGGACCTGGCTGCATCTGACACAGGACCTCATGACAATCTGACGCTAACAGCCCCAGCAGCTCTTGCTGGATGGCATCATCCCACCATCAGCAACACTGAAAACACCCAGCATCTTCCCCTGCGCCTCTCATCTGACACAGTCCTGGCATGGGGGACACCCCCTAACCAGGCACACACCACCGAGGCTCCCAGCCTCCCAGATGTGTATCACCTCATCTAGCAACAGCAGCCATACAAGCACATCTAGCAACCTGTTTAACTAGCAATAAACTACAGAAAGTAGTAAGAGAGAGAAACAAATATGGATCTTCTAGGAGGTTTTAAGCTGCTTGTCCAGCTTTCCCTAATTTGCCTAAGGTTTTCTTTTCATTCATAAAATTCTAGTATAGACAGAAGAGGGTTTCCCAGCCTGCTTGTAAAGGCACAGCACCTTAGCAGGTAGGTAGACTTTTTGTTTAAATAAGAGCATAGGTTGTTGCTGACATGTAGCAGATTAAAAGCAGAGGGATGTGTTAAAATGATTACACTGCAGAACTCTTTGAATTAAACAATGCCCTTGTTAAAATATTTATAGGAGAATAATTTTTCAGGGAAGAAAGCTAAATAATCACATTAAAGGCTTCCAAACCTTGAGTTTTGAGATAGGATGCTTTAAAATAAAGTTTTAAAAAACTCTGAAAATCCTGTACCAACAGGAAACCTTAGTCTCAATTTTCAGGCTCATATCTCTAAGATTCCTTGTCAGATTAACCTCAGATTTTACACACACAAAAGTCCTCCTCTGGCTAGAGAAAATAATTGAAAAATTGCAAGGAGAAAGCAGGTTTTTTGCAGAAAGTCAGAAAAATGAGGCTTAGCATGTAAAGCTAGGCATAATCTTCACAGTAGAATCACTGGAGGCTTCTTAATATATGAAACATTTTTGGTTTTAAGCTCTATACCTCATAGTCTCACTGTATTGTATTTATAGACTATCAGACTGCTAGACTTCCTGTTGTTTTTCCCTGATACCTTTTTTTCTGTTTCGAGACCTTCTTTTGAAGAACGGCAGAATCCAAAACCAATACAGCTGTAGTAGGTGAACAGCTGTCTCGCTTTTGAGATGCACGGCGCGGCTCTATCTTCTAACGCGCTCAGTGCTGACCAGGTTGCCCAGGTGTTCACATCCAACCTCCTTTCTCCCACAGCTTCATCGCTGGGGGACAAGGGCATTAGCTGTGGGACTGGGCTGGAGGGCCTGCAATAGCCTTCACCTGCTGGCCCGAAGGTCTTGCTGGCAAAAGATACACTGAGCCACAACCACTGCTATGAGCTGTGGCAAATGGCTCTGCTTTTGTTTTCACAGAGAGAAGCCCAGTCCCACCCAGTTCTTCCCAATAGTTTGTGGGTATTGCCCTGGTGCTTCTGGTCTTGGCTGGCTTCTTCAACCGACTCAGCTGCCTAGAGGCTTCCCTTTATCAGAAGTGAAGAAATATCCCCTGTTCCCTTCCAATGTCAAAACCAGCTTCTTGTTTCTCTGGTGCAGGCTTGGCGGAGGTGAAATCCATGGCCTTCGCTGCCGAGCTTGGAGGTGAGTTTGCAAAGTGTGGACAGTTAGCAGGAGAGGTGTGTCGAAGGTTTGCCCAAGCAGGTCACAGGCATGCTAACCCAAAATACTGCCATTTCCTTGAGTTTCGTTTCTTAGGCTACGCAGCTCAGCCCCTGCTTTCGGTCATAGCAATTCTTGGATGCATTTTCCCCTATTAGACAGAGCGCTTGGATGCCAGTAACTTTGTTATATGTATCACGTTGCAACACAGCACGCTGCTTTAGTTCTTGTACAACGTTCAGCGCTTTCATGAATTATATCGATTCTAGAAGAGTCTGATCCTGCTCTTATTGAAGTCAATGACAGGACTTCCATGAAACCTGATACATGCTCACTATCCATTTAATCGCTCCTCAGAAAGCAATGAAAATATCAAGTGGCAGGAGGCAGGCGAGAGAAACGCGTTGCGCTGACTCTGCAGCGGCCAGTTCTTGAGATCACCCCAGCATTAAAGCTGATCACAGCCCCAAAATGCTGTTTGGGCAGCCGGGATCAACAGCGTGGTGGGGGTGCGGTGCGGTGGCTGTGCTCCCTTCCCCCGGGGCACCCC
>NW_009206470.1:0-8312 GCF_000690835.1 Fulmarus glacialis | reverse complement strand
TCCACAGCACCAGGGATTTCAGCTAGGAGGTCTGCTTTGCCGTCCCCTTGCTCCGAGGCACAGCTCACAACAGACACGCAGCCAACTTAGCATGTAGTAAGAAGCCACCGCCAGCCAGCTGAGCTACACGGGCTAACTCTGTTCGTCCTCCCCTCCCATTTCCAACATAAAATCAACGTAAGGTGTCCAGTACCTGCTACCGGGGATGTATGTTTATTAAGGGTAGAAGCTGATCTCACCGTGATATACAGCATGCACGGCTCTACCTAGCACCATGCACCTAAATTTCCCTTAGCCATTCTTCCCTCCCCTGCTCAGCCTGGCAATCTCAGCTGAAGAATTCCCCTCAAGAACCAAACAAGCTGTGCATTGCAGGGAACCCAGTTATGATACTGGAGCTGGGAGCTGGGCACTGCCTTAGACTGCTAGCATGAATTTGCTAAAGAATTTCCCAGATACCTTCCTAATTTATTTTTTCGACATTTGGGGGGAAGTAGGGGAGGAGACACTGGAAAATAAGAACACCCCTCATACAGTTCTAAGTAAGAGTAAACACCCAGGTATGTTCACTGGCATGTTTAACAGGTTATGGAGGAAATTGCTAGCTGTTCAAACATGTAATTATGTGTTAACATGCCTGCCTAACAGCGCAAAAAATAGCAGTGATTCAATAATTGAAGTATGGAATGCTTTTCTTCCTTGTTTCCCTGCAGATTGGAGGCAGCTTATGCACCTTTATCTCTCTAAGTTAAAAAAAAAAAAAATTACCTTTTAGGAGTCCTTCAGCATCTTGGTAATTGTGTCGTTCTAGTTCTTTCAACAATCAGATAAACTCAAGAACAATGTTATTTCCTGGCCAGGAGAGTATAAAGTAAGCTATGGTTTCTCACATAACCTGCTTCCTTGTGCTCCTGAAACTCATACTGCACAGGCAATGCTTTTCCCTATGACAATTCAAAGCCTAAAGAGCTTTTTTTACCCTATTTAAAAATAAATACATGCTAATTATAGGACAAAAATAAAAAATCTCCATTCTACTGCACTGTGCAATTCTGCTACTTGGCATGGGCAGAGGGTTCAGTGCACTGTTACTGTGAGCAATGGGGAGGGCTGAAAAGGAAAAATCAATGCCATTTCTTGTTCAATTAAGTTCATTGTGATTCAGAACCACCTCCTCACACTGCAGAGCCTGCAAGAGATCAGTGCTGCAATCACTACCTTTTAGCAGCTTGCTTTCTCTGTCTGGACCTGCAAAAGCCACTCACTGGCAGGGCATCACACTTTGCTCTGAGAAAAAGAATGGGAAAAAAACCCCCTGTCCTTACGGGACCCTCTGAAATACATTGTCATATATCATGGGTCTTCAGGTGGGCATGTCACGGAGAGGGAGAGAGGGCAGTTTCCCCAATGAGTCATTTTATTTAGATGTCAGAACTACTGCTGCCTTTTTACCCTTCAGTAAAAAGTTCGCTCTCCTTGCTGCCTCACCGAGAAATATCTGCAATACATATCTTGCTGCTTGGTCTCGCTCAGGCTAAGCAGTGTGATGGTCTGACTTAAAGTCTTTTGGAAGTCAACAGAAAGATGCTGGCGGACTCTGCTGGACTACAGATCACATCAGACACCCATATGCCCAGGAATCAGGGGTTAGTAGTCACGGCTATCAAGAGGTCATGACAAAGAATTTTTAGGGTCCCTCCCACCTCCTCACCCACTTTAGCTATTCTATGGCAATTGTAAAACAAAAAAAAATTGTGCATTTGCAGTAGAATGGGGTAACCTGGAGAGTTTATGATCCCGAGGCTCAGCCCGCTGAGGATGCCAAGGTCTACCATGGTGCACGGTGCCCCATCGGTGCCAGCACCAGCACCAGCACCAGCACCCCACAGGCCTGCTCAGCACCTCCCGAAAGAAGAGCCCAGGATGCTTGTGAGCATGTCTCACTCTAGTGACAGGACAGACAAACTGCAACAGCCTGCCACTTTCCAGTCTGCCTTTAATGGCTACTGCCTGCTGCCTGGGTGGAGAGGGCTTGTCCAAGGCCCTTGGGGTTCAGTCCCAAATTACGAGGGTCTAGCAGAGAAACCCGAAGGCAAGAATGATCGGGGGGGCACAGGTAAAGAACAACATGAGAAAGAGACGTAACTCCTTAATGTTACTAGGCAAAGCCCTTTGATGCTCATGAAGGTGGTTTTAGGTCCTGGATGTGTGTTAGCTAATGGCAATGGATAAGTGATGCATGAAACATCTTAGTCCACAGCTACCCACCTCACTTTCCAGCTTCTTTATCGCACTGCTAGATCATGCTGATGAGCAAGACAAGTCCTCAAGGAGGCTGCCAGCTGTTTAGTTGCTCCATACACCTCTGAACAGCGGCCGTGGAACTGCTCTTGACTTTTTCAGCTGCAATCACCTGCATGGCAGCTGACACATGGCAATGATATTTGAATTAATTATGCCAATTGTGGCACACACAAGACGAATGTGGCCCAAATGCGGCTTCTAAAGAAGGATGGTTTTTAATGAATGTATACTTCTGTTCAAGTCATGCCTTTGTGAAATTAGTTCCCAGTTCACGTCAAGAAGAATCTTTCTACTCAGATTCACAGGACTTATCTCTGACCTTTCCCAGTTTTCAGTGTCATAAATATGTTCCTAAAGCTAATAGTGGAGGAGGAGGGGGATGAAGAAGTTGCATGTCCTCAGCATCTCTGCAAATCAAATTGCAGATGCATATACAGATCCATCCTGCTTTTCCTTGTCACAGAGCCCTTTTCACCTTTGTATACATTCTTCCTCCCAGATTTCATCCTTCCTAGGAAAGTGAGATCTCACTTGAAGTGCTTGCAATGCACATGACTGGCAGAACATCTGTCCTGGCAATGTTCTCATCAGGCCACAATTAATTAACACATCGTTTTCCTGATCCCTAAATCCCCAAGTTCCCCTGAAACTTTGGTTTTCGTGACTAAGGATTGATGACGAAAAAGTTGAAATGTAGAAACAGTATCTTCCCATGATAGGTGGAAATCTGATATGGCTGGTTCTTTAAATATATATTTATATTTTTTTCTAGAACAAATCATATTGACTGTTATAAAGAAAACTCAGAGTGGTATTTCAGTTATTGAAGTCCTACTGTAACTGAAGGTTAATAGCTGCTGTAGCAGTAGATACTCTATAAATCAATGGAAGAAACACATGAATCAGAATATCACCCCACTGAGGAACGTCCCGTCTCACTGTGGTCAATAGAAGCTGTGGTGCTGACGTCCATGGAAGCAGGAAACATTCACGTGCCAGCAACTTTTAGTTATTGATACATACTGAGGATAAAGGTTTTGTGCAGCCAGTTTGTGTTCTGGCAATGGCGTTATTATTCCAGACTCGGAGCTTAGTTCTGAACCAAGATCCAGAACTTGGTTACTGGCGTTTGCAACCAGAGAAACTGAAATTACCTTAATACATGGGAGTGCATTCAAGGTTATTCTCACGCACTCAGGATGACTGGTATCTGGACCGAGGTGTCTATTAAGGATGTCAGAGAGTAATCAACAGCTCTGGCATGACACATACAGCTCATCACAAACCTTCCAATACCTTACGCAGTATGGATTTCACCATAAAGAAGCAATCACTGGAACAACCTCCCCAGGGATATGGTGGAGTCCCCAGCACTGGAGGTTTTGAAGACGTGACTGGACAGGATGCTAGATAATCTCATCTAGGCTCCCTTTTCCATGAAAGGTTGGACCAGAGGATCTCTGGAGGCCTCTTCCAACCTGGGCTGTTCTATGGTTCTGTGTTCTATGACAATAGTAAGCCTGGATGCCAGGAAAACCACCGATGTCAGACTTTTCACAGCCATTTGCAAGGTCTATATACTTCCTTCCAGCCTATGATGAAAACTTATAGACTGGTCTTCGGTTTATGTTTCTTGAAGGAAAGTTTCAGTGGTAAAGATGCTAAGGATTGATACTGCTTTCTTTTGAGACTGCTTTACTGAAACCATCCTACTCTTTGAAACATCCACAGGCACCTTAAGCAAATCATGTGTTGCAAACATAATTGTAGTGGGTGTGAACTCCATCTGGCTAGAGCAGTGCAGGCTCGCATACCTCCCCTCAGCTTGCCTGGGCTCAGCAGCAATGCCAGTGCCACAAGCAGATATAAAGGGGTCATGTGAATAAGATGCAGAATTTTGAGTACACACACAGGCACCCTCCTGAAAATGTATCTCTGTGGAGTGCAGTTAAATGCAAACACTACTGTTCCTATAACAGATAGTGCTTTCCTTACTGGATTGGCTGGCATAAGCTGATGATGGTCAAGTGACATTTTGTTTTTTTAAGACTGCTTTATAAAACAGAAAATTACTGAAGAATGAACATAGAGGTTGAGCTTTTCAAATGAACCTAATGAAGTCTGGCATTCTGGTTTTCCCCTTTGAAAATCCCAGAAGCTGAGACTGAAGATTGCATTATTCTAATCACTTTCTAAGTTTATATCAGATCATTGTTTTCTGTGTCAAATAGGTTACAAATACCTTACCCAGCATTTTCCATTCTTTAAAGATTCAGTATCGAGCAGTGAAGTCCCTTTTACATCCACTCAGCCATATACTTTTTTCTTTCCCAGTTTTATATTTGGAACCACAGGAACAGTTTATATTTTCAGAAATATATTTTCACAGACATCAAATGACAATGATTTTCATGGTGAATGACAAGCACTGTTTTAGTACTGATTTCTAGGCAGATGTGGGGCAAATTCTGGTCTCAGGTGCATAACTTCAATTTTTTCTGCTTAGCTAGTGTCAGACACGTCCAGCCAGTAATGAAGCCAGATGTCTAATGAACAAGGCCACCCAAAAAAGCTTTAGAAGTCTGGTCATTATCAAAAGGTATTTCTTTAATCCTACCTGTCACATTTTCAGTGTATTCTCATTATTTTTCTACTTGAATAAAATCTTGGAGGATCATACTGTGAACAGCTATTCATTTATCAACTAGGTTTGATATTTGCAGGTATCTTTCTGGCTCGCCACCTTCCTCTAGGGAAAGTAGCAGCTGAGGGCTGGGAGCCACAGCACAAGTAAGGACAGCCACCTCTGCAGGACTGTAACGCTGTCAGTCTGTCCCCCCTTCTCGGGCGACCTGAGAGATGGAAGGGTACGGAGACACAAGTCACCGGCTCCTGTTTCATCTCAGCTTCACTCGGGCCAGATCTCAGCTTGATCGTGAGGGAGAGTAAAAGCAAACAGTCACCTCCTGGTAGAGGCGATGTTACTGCAGGATGAGCTAAGAGCAAATACATTTCTCACACACCCATAGGAGGGACTTTTAAATACCACCGTGATCACTGGATCCTCCCCTCCAACCTAAGCCGATGCTTAGAATAAATCAGTCTCTGACTGACAGCACCAAAGATTCGGGTTTTATCCCTATTACTAGCAACCGTGAACTGAGGAGCCCACAGTGTGAGCTGTTTGAAGAGGTATTTTGCATCAAGAAAAAAAAAAAGGATGAAGGGAAAAAGAAATGCAGAGATGCAGGCAGCTTTGCCGGGGAAAGCAGCTCTCTCTGCTACCTTGAGTCAGCTGCCTCTTTTGAAGTTCAGCCATGACAGTCAGCCGAAAGCTAAATGAGAAACACATCCGCTAAACGCGGTGGGTCCCCTTGTGGTAGATGGTTTAGATGGAGCTGAGCTCGCGTTATATCAGCTGCCCAGCACGCTGCTCTCCGCCCGGCAGTGAGAGCGCAGGGCTGCCCACCCAAATACTTACCCAGCCACTCCAGCACACGCTGCAGCCCACGCCGCCGCGGCGGTTACAGGCTTCGCCGCGCCGAGCAAGGCAGTTTCGTTATCTCTGGCAGAGCTAAATCTGGCCAGCAGTCGTGGGCTCTGTCCGTCTGCCTCCACCACGACAGCGATCACACGCGGCTGTGGGATGACGCTGCCGCCAACCCTAACAAGCGGAGCATGAGGCTGCCGCCAGGACGGAGCCCTTCTTCTTAAAAACAAGGGCAAAATCGTGCTGATGAGCAAATTGTCCTAACAGGGCCTGAGCAAGGCACCGTCAGACACTCCTCTCCTAAAACATGCACAGATGTCTCTTAGAGACTGGCTGATATTCAAGCACCTTCTAATACCATGCTGGGAAAAAAAAGGGTAGTTTGATAAACAACTGTCCCCGCTTCATCCTGCTCCTCGGCTCCCAGCAGAGCTGAGAGTGCTGCTATTTGAGATGGGCTGAAACCGCTGGCTTTGGTTCAGAATCTATAGCGCAACGAGCCCCTTCCTGGGGCAGGGAAGGTGGTAAGGCTGGAGCCGGGCTTGAATTTCAGACAGAGCTGGACTGCCCCAACAGTCAAGAACATTTAGAGGAATTTGGCCAGGCCTTTTTTGCCTCTGTAATTGATGCCTCTAGCTGTTAGATTTTTTTGTTGTTGTTTGGCCAGAAATCCCCCAGAAAGGCTTGTTCTTATGAGATTTGTGGCCAGATTGCCAGAGGCTCTGGTCATTTCAGCGGTGATGGACGTACCAAAAGTCAGATATTAAGCTCTTCCTGATTGCACATTGGAAACTGCCCTGAAGTTCATTCCAAAGCAGATTTACATAGTGTGATGTCAAAATCACGCTCAGTGTAATCCTCTTGGAGCCAGCCCAACCTTTAACCTGAAGCTATAGCTTGTCTGCCCTCAGAAAAAAAGGAGCAGACAAAACCATAGCAGATATGAATGTATAAATAAACCAATACAGTTATCAATAGGGCAGAGGATTGAAATGAGACATTCCTCTTGCTGCAGCCTCCACAACCTGGTGCTACTGCAAGGGTGCCTTGCCCTTCTTAACAGCAAACGCAGCCACAAGTGGCTGAGCTGCCAAGAGCTGGTAGGTTCAATGTTTATTTCCCTGTACCTCAACCCACACTCCTTTCATCCTCTTTCTTTTTTATGCAGATAATGCACTGACTGTGAGACATAGAAGATCTTTTGGGCTCTCTAACCTATCCCTTCCTGGAAAAGGACAAGGCTCCACATTTTGATATCCACTTCAGTCTCTCTGTTGCATTACCATGCAATGCACCCATTACCACAGCAGCAAAGATCTCGGTAAAAGTGTTTTGTCTTAGCTCCAGCTTAAACTCAAACCTTTCATTCCTTTGAAAGAGAACATGGTGCAAGTCCGAAGCTTAGCCTTAGCCTCCTTGCTGCCACCAATGTCTTCAGGAGTGTGTAAAAGACAACTCTACACCGGGCTGCAGCTTCATGGCTGAGGGAATGGAAGGGCAAGCTGCCAGGGGACATGGCACCCACTGCCTGTGCTTTGCACTGCATTCACTACCGTGTGTCCACATGCTGAGCTGGCTCTGGGAGCTGGCTGAAAATGAACCTTTTTTTTATCAATTCCTCAGGTTAGTTTTCAGCCAGCTCTGTCCTCTAATCCAGCTCAGCGTCCGTAGTGGAGATCTATAAATAGGAAGAAAAGGTGGAACAAAAAGGAATAGTGGGAAGGTGCAGAGGAGGCAAGCCAGCGTATTTCATCTGCAGCATAGTTACCCAACATTATATCTGCTTTCCAGTTGAGGAAACAGAGGTTGGGGTTTCATGACAGCTTTAAGAGGATGTGTGTGCCGGCTGCCTCTGCACACATTAGGTAGACCTGAAGAGGCAATGGCATTCACCAGCACTATTTTGTGAATGTGCTTCCTTCCTTCCACAAGGAAGCTTTTCATCTTGCCCTCCAGTTTTCTTACTTCTAGTTGCTCTGATTCATTTAACCCCATGCAATCCCTGTCCTTGCCTGGTGGGCTTCAGGCATTTGCAGCCCACAGGGATCATGGGGACCCAGCCTGGCAGCTACTGTCCCTCTGTCATTGTGTCCGAGGATTGTCACGGGTGGTTTATAAAAGAGAGGGACCAACTGGGAGCCCAGCTGGTCCAGGTCACCACAGCACTGCCAGCACAGTGGGATTGCAAAGAGTGGGGGACCTGGGACCGGGAGGATCAAAGATCAGCAGTAATTGTCCCTCCAACCAGTCCCCCTTTGGCTCCTGGAGATGCTACAGGTGGCTGGTAAAGGTCAGGGCTGAGCAGAGGGGGGAATAACTTTGCAGTAGAAGAGCCCAGGGGGAAGGCTGTAGGATGGGGTTTTGCTTGGTTACTTTGCACCAGGAGAAGCCCATGCCTGCACCTTGAGGTTCCTCCCACGCTGCTCTCCAGGCGGGGATGGCCTTGAGGAGGGTCCCAGGAGGGCGTCAGGCTGCAGGAGCACCCCAGACCAAGCCCTGTCACGGGCAGTGCTCCATG
>NW_009206469.1:0-583 GCF_000690835.1 Fulmarus glacialis | reverse complement strand
GTTCTTACTTTTAAAAATCTTACTTCTGACTTTGTTTTTTAATTTCAGTTCTTAGCTTGTTTTTAAATTTCATTTCTTTTTAAAATCTTATTTCTTACTTTGTTTCTTATTTTAGTTCTTACTTTTAAAAAATTTTAGTTCTGTTCATAGGTAAGTGTATTGATCCCTACCAGGTAAATTTTGGACCCACCGACTTGTCAACACCAAACAATTAAAGGGGAGGTTTTATTATTATTACTATTTTCTGACTATGCTGGTTTCATATAGCACTCGGATATGTCTGAATCGACCTGAACACCAAGTTTCTATCCAAAAGGCAGTTTTTCTAGATTACCTTAACTGGGAAAATAATCTTCAATTTATTGTCACAAACCATTGGCCTGTTTAAGTCATTGTATTTCAAACATCTTGTTGGAGGTGTGCAATGTTGTTCTCTAGATTTTTTTTTTTTTTTTTTTTAATTTTGGTTCTTCCTTTGTTTTTATTTTTTTAATTTTTAAAATGTTGTCGCTTCATTGCCCAGTTAATTCGTTTAATTCCCCCTCCAGGTGCCCGAGGCTCTCCAGGAGGTCACCGTCACCGC
>NW_009206468.1:518-814 GCF_000690835.1 Fulmarus glacialis | reverse complement strand
ACCCGGGGCGTGGGGACCCGTGGGGACACCCGGTCGCCGCACCAGCACCCATGCAGGTAACGGCAGGAGGAGCCGTGGGGGGGGCCTTGGTGGTGTCGGAGAAGGCTGGAGTGGAGCTGGGGGTCCAGGACCCCCAGGATGGGCTGCACCCCTCCTGTGCATACACCCAACATGAGCTCTGGGCTTGCCCTGGCCCCAACCCCATCACTGAGCAGGGAACCAGAGTGAGACCCCCGGTCCCATCCCCAGCCCCCCAGGTGCCGTCCCAAGCCCCTGCCCCGGCTGCGGGGAGATTT
>NW_009206468.1:0-370 GCF_000690835.1 Fulmarus glacialis | reverse complement strand
AAATTGTCAGCAGCCTCTGAGCACCCGGGTGTCTGCTGCAGCCTCAGCTCATGCGGGGACCCCACGTCCCTTCACCTGCTTAATCTGGGCCCCATAAAACGGCTCATGTCTCCTCCTGGCTGGCTCCATCGCCTTTCCGTGCCCCGGTGCGGTTATCCTCGGGGTGTGCATCGCGGCGTGGGCTGGCCCCTCCCTGGGGACCGAGGTGGAGAGCTGAGCCCAGGGAGGTGGCCGGGGCAAGAGGTGCTGAGTCAGACCAGAAAACAGGGAAAAACCACCCAGATTGCAGCCCGGGATGGGCTTTTGGGCAAAGAGAGGATTGCTGGGTCCGTGGGGTCCCCGTCCTCTCCCACCCCCGGGGTCCCGGCTT
>NW_009206467.1:0-11583 GCF_000690835.1 Fulmarus glacialis | reverse complement strand
CTTTGTTTAGACTTGAATATATTATTCTTTAAAATTATTCATATATTGTGGTGTGAAAAAAAAAAAAGATCTAGAAATCTAGGCTAATTTACCTATTAATGTTTGATAAGTCATGGAAATAGAAATTTTAATACATTTTAATAAATCTTTGTCACTCAAGTCTACAAATGTTTGAGAAAGCATAAGGAGACAAGCTCCCATCATTTAAAAGGTAAGGAGCAGTTCGTGGGAAATTTCAGTGTACTATTATGTCCATTACTTTTCATAAAAGGTCAGGGGTGTGTGCTTTTCATTCTCTTCTACCGATATGAGTCAATAACTTTCTAAATACAACATAAGAATTATTAGTTGGCATGTGCTTTCTCCTGTTTCAGGAGGTGGTCCATCTCCTGTTAGTCAACAGGACTTTCAAATAACTGGGAACTGGACCTCATTGTTGAGACAGGACGCAGCAGAGAGGATGTTTTATCTATAGTTGCCTAAATTATATACCCCTCATCTAACATGTAACTGTGTCACATCTCCTAATAGATGAAAGTGCTAATGCTGTATAGAAGGGCTGGACTAGCTCATTGTCAATATTTCTGAAGTCAGTTCAGCTCCGCTGACTAAAAATGGAAAGTAAAATTTAAAGATGAATACTATGCTCGAATTTGGACAGTAGTATTTGCAGAAGTCTTGTAGAGACTTCTTTCTGTAATGAAGTCCATAAGATGCGCAGCAAAGTATTTGGACTTGTGCTGCTTGATAGAAACTGGTATAGTAGAGACAGTTACAAAGATTTGTAGAATTATTTGCACTGGAAAATTTGCAGATAAAGAGTCTTCATTTTTTTTTTTTACAAAGTGCCTAAGAAATGCCTCTTTGGGAGACATATATATCAGCAAATATTAGGCAAAGGTGGTTTTTATTTTTAACAATAAAAATAAAGCATGTAATTTATGTGCCAGCATCTAGTCTCTGCAATGTTACCATTTCCTATTAATCAAACAGGAAGAAATCTGCCAAGTAGGACTATTTGCTGTGGAGAAAATCACTCCACTGTTCCCTTCCATGTCCCTGCTCTTTTTTATTTGCAATGCAAGTCTGCTTCCTTCAACCCTATTCTATACTTGTTGAATATGCTATTGACACACACCATGATATGCATGCACAAGATTCTGTTAAATTTATACATACCATTGACCCAGTATGGAGTCTGACTTTGTAAGCCCTGACCCAGTGGTTGCAATTCATTGTCAGACTCCTCCTTTAATTTGCACTGCAGGGAACAATGCTGAAGGGCCATATACATGCTCTGGGAAATTTTCCAGAATCACTTTGAAGTAATTGAAGCACTCTATATGGCCTGCACTAAACAGGCTGTGCAGCTTGCCACAATGCTTTTGGGAGTGTGCCTGATAAAACTGTTGCTGGTGTTGCTGCAACTGTAATTGCGATAACTTCCTTGTTGCCTGATGAAATCTTTTTCAGTGCTATTGTGTCCTTCAGCTCCTTACACATCTGTTTATCGCTATGTTGTTTTCACACAGACTAAATTGCCTTAGCTTGCAAGTGATGATAAAATGAGTTTGCTTGCATCCAGTGGTGGTAAAACAGTAGTTAGGAGGCTCCTGCTCAGACCTCTCATGTCTTAAACACTTGTCACAGCACTAATACTTCTGATGCAGACAAGCACCCAGCCAGCCACTTGCTCTCTCTCTGTGCCCCTGCCCCATGGGGCATGGGGGAGTAAATAGGATGAACAGGAGTGAGAAAGTTCCTAGGTTGAGGTAGACGGGGAGATCACTTACTAATTACTGTCACAGGCAAAACAGACTTGACTTGGGGAATTTAACGTAACTTATTGCCAATTAGTTAAAATATTTAATTACTGATTTGAGTACTGGGAAACAAAAACAAAAAGAAAAGAAACAGACATTAAAACACTCAGGGAAAACACACCCTTCCTCCTTTCCTGGACTCAGCTTCACTCCCAGGCTCAACTTCACTCCTTCAGACTCCTCTCTCCCTGCCATTATCACCACAATTTACACTCAGTTCCTTCAGCAAGACAATGAGCAGCACAGGGAGGGTTGCGGTCAGGGCATAGCAGTTTCTTCCTGCCCCTTCTTCTTCCTCACTCTTTTCCTCTGCTGTAGTGTGGATCCTCCATGGGCTACAGTCCCTTCATGAATATTTGCTATGCTGTGAAGCACCTCCTCCTGTTCTGGCCTTGGTGTTCCCACCTTTGTTTTCCACTCCCTTTTATTTGTTCCCTCCTCCTTTCTATGCTCCCTCATTACCTCTGTGTTCCCTCCTCCCCTTTCCAGCGTTTTCTGCCCTTTCTTATATGTGTTTTCGCAGGAGTGCCTCAAACTTCCCCGGTGGGCTCAACTGGCACCCCACTTCTTGCATGGCTTGACACATCCTCGGTGTAACGCGGTGTAGCTGCTCCTTGCCATGTGATGCGGAACATGGATTTTTCAAATACTGGAGTTTTGGCAGACTGAGTGGTTTCTTTTTCCTGGAGGCTTTCACCCCAGACTTAGTTTTTCTTTGGCTTAGGTTCTTGCAATTATCCCTCTCTACTTGTTAAGGTGACATGAAAGCTTTTATGATAAGAAAAGCCAGACCAATGATAGATCTTAGACCACTATCCAGTCTTTGTCAATAATGGGTCGCAGATACTAAGAGAAACCAGTAAGAATGGGCAAGCATACAAGGACATTTCTTCAGATAGTCTTTTAGTTGGAAATCAAACAAAGAAACATATGTCAAAAAAGAAAGACCTCTTCTATATTCCTTTTTGAGTCTATAGATCTAATAGCTCAAACGACCAAAATGGGAGAATCTCTTCCATGGACAGGGTCTGTCCAGCATGGATAAAAGGCCCCTGTAGTGCTACACCAGTCAGGGTACCCAGCATCTAAGGGAATGTAAGGTTATCTACACTGTTCTCTCCTTGTAGTGTTAGCTCTAATAAATAGCATTTTAAATGATACTTTACAGACCCTCAGTGCCTTTCTTACTGGTATCATAACAGACCAACATCTCGTGCTGCAAAACATATGCTGAGTACAAAAGTCATGCTAATCACCCACTAAAAGAGTGATGGTAGAAATTATCAATGACAATATAAAAATGTGAAAGCATTCATTAAACTCAACTGATTTTTGTAGGAGAGAAAAGCTAAATAAACGCAGGTTTTTCTAATAATTAAATCCTTGGTGTTCTGATAATGAAAGGAAGTAAGTTAAAAAATAACAGAAAAATGTGACATTTTAAAGTTTGTCTGGATCAAAGAGCTCACACCCAATTTTAAAGAAATTGAAAAAGTGTGACTCTTTCTAAAAATGATTTTCAACACATACTTCAATGTTAAAAGAAGGCCAAGATGGCTGGAAGTAAATTAATATTACGCTTATACTTAGAAACAGTTGTAATGAGAATGATTTGGCTGATTTAACTCACAGAAAAATGTTGAGTAAGGTAGATGTGTTAACTAAAGGATTACAAGATGCATATTCATTGCAAACTGGTAGTGACAGCTGTACTAAGTTGGACCAAAAACTTATGAAGGTAGGTCTATTCTTCCTATAAAAGAATATATATAGAATAATCCTTCTCTTGTGATATTCTGATACTGCCTAGTCACCTGATTTCTGATGATTTTTTGAGCCAGTGTTTCCATTAATTTTATTATGTTCAAAAAGCACTTACAATTTTTTTTTTGTATAAATCTCTTCTTGAAAACATCAGTACTTCTGCACTCCATAACGCTGTGTGGCAGTGTGCTCTTCAATGCAGTTTTGTACTGCATTTCAATGACAATACAAAAAAGAACCTTTGGTCTGTGTGAAAATTTCAGTGGGTGCCCTGCCTTTAATATATTGTGGAAGTGGTGAATAATCATTCAACTACTTTCGACACTAAAACTCCACTTTTATCATGAAACTATATGCTTTCATATAAGCTTGCAAATTTGTATATAATGCTAATATCTCCTGTTTATTATCCTTTCTACCTTATATTTCTAATTTGCCATCTCTGTTTCACAGCTATATTGCTTCTTAACCCTGTTTCTCTGTTTCTGGTTGCACAAAGAAAACACATTCTAGTTCGATAGAATGGACTGTCTGGCACGAAGCAGGTTCTTTCTTTGCATTTGTTCATACCAGGGCAGGAATAGAGGTAGTGTGTCATGCTTTTGCAGTCCTTGAAACTGACTGGCATTGATTTGAGACATGTGTATATGTGTTATCTGTCCTGAGCTGTGGCTCAAGGCAAGATTATAAGTGAAATCTAGAATTTTAATCCAGCCTTTCTGGCTTTCCATCTGTTGACTTACCATGGTGTATTAAGATTTTTGCAATTTCTTTGGTTTTATGTGCTTCATTCTAATTTTAAAGTGTCCTTTTAATTGGTGCTAGAGTTCTGTTTTGTCTTCACAGGGGCTGGAAGCAGTAGTATGGGAAGAATTAGAAGAAGAGATGACTTTTATGGTTTTAAGGACCTGATGTTAAGAAGAAAACCCAACATATGTGTCTGTACCTCGGCCATCTAAAAGCAGTAAAATTGTGACTTTAATCCTAACAAATATCTTTCACTTGGGTTACTTGTGGCAGAAAGGTGGAAGCAGGTGGTCATAATGAACTACATGAAATTCAATAAGGCCAAGTGCAAACTCCTGCATCTGAATCAGGGCAATCACCAGTATCAGTACAGGCTGGAGTATGAATGGATTGAGAGCAGCCCTGCAGAGAAGTACTTGGAGACACTGGTGGTCAAAAAACTGGACATGAGCTGGCAATATGCTCTTGCAGCGCAGAAAGCCAATCATATCCTAGGCTGCATAAAAAGAAGCGTGGCCAGCAGGTCAAAGGGGTTGGTTCTCCCCCTCTACTCCACTCTTGTGAGACCCCGCCTGGAGTACTGCATCCATCCACAGTATAAGAAAGACCTGTTGCAGCGGGTCCAGAGGAGGGCTAGAAAAATGATCAGAGGCCTGGAAGATCTCTCCTATGAAGAAAGGCTGAGAGAGTTTGGGTTGTTCAACCTGCGGAAGAGAAGGCTCCAGAGAAACCTTATTGTGGCCTTTCAACATATGAAGGGGACTTATAAGAAAGATAGAGAAAGACACTTCACCAAGGCTTGTAGTAACAAGATAAGGGACAATGGTTTTGAACTAAAAGGGGGTAGTTTTAGATTGGACATAAGGAAGAATTTTTTTATTATGAGGGTGGTGAGGTGCTGGAATAGGTTGCCCGGAGAAGCTGTGGATGCCCCATCATTGGAAATGTTCAAAGTCAGCTGGATGGGGCTTTGAGCAACCTGATCTAGTGAAAGATGCTCCTGCCCATGGCAGGGGGTTGGCTTATATGATCTTTAATGGTCCCTTCCAACCCAAACCATTCTGTGATTCTGTGATAATAACTTGGCACAGACTTGACTTACTTATTCAGAACCCAGTGAAATTACACCAGAATGTGAAGTACTTTATAAGGTTTAGAAAGTAATCATGATGGAAGGCCATGATCAAATTATCAACATGTAGTTTTGGTGATAGTCCTCCTCCTTCTTGCAGAACCTTGGGCTAGATGGCCTCTAAAAGTCTCTTCCAACCAGAATTATTATGGTTTCTGTGTGTTCATGCTTTCATTTCATCAGCTTACCCAAGTGAACAAAATAATGGAATGAAGCTTCCAAAATTGTGCAAATGACAGCAGAACTTATTTCTCCATCCCCTTACCCCATATTCAGTGTTGTTTCATTACAGTTTTGTAAGTATTCTGTTTTATCCTTTTCTAGTTTCTAGAATTTAATCAAAATCAGAAAGAAAAAAAAGAAAGAAGCAGTTGTGGTTGCTATATTTCTGATTTGCCATGTGCCAGAGACTTGACAATATCAGTTAAAAGGAGGCGGCTTGAGTTCAGTGTCAAAAAGATGTATTTAATCAAAATTAGCTAATGAATTAGCCAATAAACATTTTGATTTTCTGCTCCTCATCAATGCCTGTCTTTTTTTTCTGTGAGAACCTGATAGTTTTGCCTATGTAATGCAAAACTGATCTTTATAAATCACTAATGAGCTTGTGCCGTGGAAAAATACTGCACTGCATCTCAAAAGATCTATCAGTGCATTCTCAGCCGTGCATTGTACACCAGCATAAGAATTTTAACCTTTCCAAATGCCATTAAAGGGTACTTGTTTTCCCTTTTAGAAGTAATTTGACTTTGTTAGTGTATTAGTGAAACCTACACTTCAGTTAGCACAGAGGCCAGATGCTTGGCAAGGTCCATGTCAAAACAACTAGAAAAAAGATGTAATTGCAGTATATACGAGAGTTTCTTGATGTCAAGATTACTTGAAAGGCACATAATTGCAGCAAGTACTATAAAGTCTCATGCCAGATTTTTTGCGTGTGTGCATCAAGCTACCACAGAAACCTAAGCTTCAGTGTTCACTTGCCTCTGTGATGGGAAGCTTTAGAAACTAATTTACTTTTAATTTTCTTACTTTTTCACATTTTCTTGAAAACCACAAATATCAGTAATCCTTTAGCTAAAATGGTGAATGTTGCTGGTGAGTTTATTAACCCTCCCCCGCTATCTTGTGTCCAAATTTCTGTGACTGTTTTTCACTATGAATAATGCTTGCTCTGGGACTCTGCCCCAAACTTGTATTGTTTTGTCAGGGTTTTAGAACTATTTCCCTTATACTCATAGACCATGAAATCTGAGGTGCCCCTCTACTTTGGGAATCAAACTAGACCTTTAAATATCTTATGTTTGTGTAAATGAACTGCAGATATTATGATTTCACAATGTGTAATAGTATAATTCAGTGATTTGTTCTCTTGGTGCTCAAATAATAAGGCACATTGGCTTGTCTATGCTGAATGGCTGAATGGTTTGCTACTGTTAGTTGATCTCCTGTTGCTAAGTCTCTAGCGGTCCTGTTAAAAAGATCTTTGGAATTTTGCCATGGCTACCTCCTGGCCCACCTGGCCACACTGCTTGGCTGTGCAAATGTTTCAGCAGGCAGATGGACATGTATTCAGACAGAGGAGTTGGATATCTTAGTGGCCCACAGTATAGGTGTAGTCCCTTACAGCTAAACAGGCAGAGACTTTAGTCATTTGGACCCCATCTACAACCTGATCTTGATCTGTGAACTATATGAATTGAGACAACATATAAAAGTGTATTTTTAATTAAATTGGTCAGCTTTGCAAACAAATTACCTTCTCATCCTTTCCCATAGTCAGACTTCTAGCTGCTTAGATTTACTTGTCAATCAGTTTGGTTTTCTTCTTTAGTATATTTGTCATTAGTTGGCATTGACTTTCTTTTAATGGTTGTACCACTTCTAACTATTAGCAGAATAACCTGGTCAAATAGTCCCAAGTCTGAAAGTTCTTTGAACTCACTACCAGAAATATTTAATGCCTATTGTTACTATTGTATGTTTGGTGTGCTTTATTTTTGCCCTCCCTGAGCTGCTTCCATTGTTACTCATTTCTTGAACAGTACCAGTTGTTATTAATTTTAAAGATATTGCGATAGTAGTGACTTCAAGTCGTAAGTGGAGAACAATGAATAAGGAAGTATTTTTAAACATTTATTCTTTTTTTTTT
Organism: Fulmarus glacialis; assembly: GCF_000690835.1. Taxonomy (NCBI): domain Eukaryota; kingdom Metazoa; phylum Chordata; class Aves; order Procellariiformes; family Procellariidae; genus Fulmarus; species Fulmarus glacialis. The sequence goes on along the minus strand of NW_009206467.1, from coordinate 3,965 downwards.
TTCCAAATAAATAACTGTTAAAAATCACAATACTAATAGGATTCAGAAACGCTGTCATGAATTCCAGCAGTTCTAAGCTCCTGGATGAAATGGGTGACTGCAAGAATTCTTTCAAACTAATATTTCTATTCAAAACTACTGTGTATTCTTTTTCTTTATCTTTCTGTTGTTACTGTTTGACCAGTTCTGCTCACAGAAATATGAAATGGCTTGGTTTAACCATAAAGGTACATATTAATAAACTGAGAAAGCTACAACAATATCTCCTTTAAAGATCTGTAAGTTTTCTTTCTTTTAAACAGAGATGCGCTGTGTCAATGTGATATTTGTGCAACATTTTATGGGGCAGCAACTGTATTATCATAACTTTGACCTTCAAAACTGTATCTCTTATTTACAAATGGACAAGAAGAGTGCTTTTACATTCCTTCTTTTGCTGCCAGTTTGTTTTGTTAGTTATAAAGTTTGATCCATAAAATTCAATTAATCACGTAAAAGATAGCACATCTCCATCACTAATAAGATAATTTCAGTCGAGATTTTCTTTTTTTTTTGTATTGTAAATTAATATTTTCACTTTACTTTAATGGATGTGTCTTAACTTAATACACTATTCAACTTTTCTCATTACATCTAGAGAGCTAGTAGCCTTTAAATTTTACTTGCATGAAGAAATTGCAGGAGTTTAATGAAAAATCTGAATTCAAATGGTAGAGAGGATTGGATTTGCATATCCAAGGGTTTCTTCATAGTCCTCTATTTCTGGTATAAATGTTTTTGCTAATCTTCAGTGAGTGTCCTGGTCAATGTTCTGGTCCCTGTAACACTACCATTATAATTAATGTGCATTTGGCAGGAAAAACCTTTGCTCCAAAAGCAAAAGTGAAGAAATATATTAGAGCAGAGAGGTGAAAACACTCTGGCTCTAACACTTGTTTCATTAAAATATGTTATTTGTTTTACAGAATATGTATGCTTTTTTTTCTGTTCCCCCATCCAAGAGACAGGCAGTACAATTCTTTTGGACAGGCTGGTACCTATTTCCCGGAGGAATACATAAAAAATACAAAATCAAATATGTAAAAGAAGTATTGAAGTTATTTAAAAAGTATTTCAAGAACATATAACTCCTTTTTCCCCCCAAATCACTTAAAAAATAAAAAAGTAGAAAGGAACAAAGGAAACTTATTTAGTCTGGTAATAGAAATGCACTAGAGCTGCCAGACAGTCTTCTCTCAGAAAGGAAACAGCTGAAAACCTGCTTTAAATACAGTGCATAGATGGGGAGGAGAGAAAGAACTTGTGTCAGGAGAGAACACACCGAAGTGCCTATTTTTTAAAATGCTTCTCATCTTTCTAAATATAGTTTTTTCGCTTCTGGAGAAAATAAACATAAATCTTGTTGAGCACTCTTTTTACAATATAAGCAATGTATTACAATTCTAGGATTTAAATTCTCTGATGAGCTACTAGCACTGGCTTTCTTTTAGTGTTTTTCATATCAAGCAACCCTGAAATCAGTGGCTTTATTTATGGTGAGTCCAAATATGATTATGTTCAAGTATTACCAAGGGTTGAAGCCCCAGATTTTTCAGTTCATAGAATATGCTACAAATTCTATATACTACAACCTATTATTTGTTTTAATAAAGAATGAACAGTTTTCAACTCCTTGTTATGTTACTTTGTATAACTTTGTCTTTACAAGCAGAAAAATGTGGTCTGCATGAATGTATGAATGACAATTATATTTGCTGCTTTTACTTTATGCTTGATCTCGCTCTCTAATGAATCTCCTCATAGGTATATTGTTGAATTCTTATTCTTGAATGTTATTGTTCATGTTAAACTATTGAGATGCTGGTGTTTCTGGAACTAAATGTATGCACCACAACAGAGTATTCCATTACACGAGTTGTTCAGCAACCAGTTATTTCCTTTTAGAACAGCAGCTCCCAATTCTCAATATATCTTCTGATTTTGAGATACTTCTTTGAGTAAATTTTTAACTTTGCTATTGTTAAGAGTCTTTATATCAAGGGTTCACTGCTGTATCTAAATGCCTTTATTTCTTAAAAATAAATAAATTTTACAAAATAAAGGAACCTTGACTATATCAACACAACACAGTGGTAAATCATAAAATGTTGCATGGTTTTTCTGTGATTATCTGGAAGTTCAACAGCATGCTAGGGAGTCTTCTCTTGCTTTTAACTGCTCAGGGACTATTTATCATTTTGTATTATAATGTCCTATACTTTAATGACTATGATGTTTACTTGGAAAGTGTGTAAAGTTGTAAAAATTCCCTCAGATACAGAGGAAAATGCTATTACATTGCAAGTATGCCAGATCGGTGGTGAATAGTCTAGCCTTTGAGAATCACTGGTACTTCCATAAAGGTTCATGTTCAAAATCAGTATCCTCCTGAAAATATACAATGGTTTTAACTGAAACTTGGAAATTACTTTGGAATAAACATTTGGTAAATGCACTTATTGGCTTACTTCTCCCTTTCTAAGTTCTATTAATTGCAGATAATAAAAGCTTCTGCATGAAGTACATATTGCAGTCTCTATTCATAGACCATACTATGCTTCTGCTTAAATGTGAAGACTCTATACAGTGAAAGCAATAGCTTATTGGAAGGTGCCACATCAACTGCAACATTCTCTGTTTTATTGAAGTTCCTGCTGCCATACCCTTAAATAACATATATTTCTTTGGTCTACTTTTGAAAGGAGTCAACAAAGTTGGTGTGGTAAGTTAAAAGGCAACAAAGAGAAACTTTGTTGTTGGTGAGTGATCAACTTGTGAACATTCCTAAATCCTAGGTCTGAACTTTGCTTCATGTTTTTTCTTTTGGTGTGCACAGGACTCTAAGCCATGCTTTTGTGTTTGCATTGAGTTAATGTTTCAGCATTTTTAGTCCTTTCTGGAAGGACTTGGATGAACTGCTGTGAATCTTGCCCAAGACTGCTAATAATTCTAGCTCTTGGAAGATTAGTCCAGTTAGGTCAGAGAATCACAGAATCATTAAGGTTGGAAAAGACCTCTAAAATCATTCAGTCCAACCGTCAACCCAACACCACCATGCCCGCTAAACCGTGTCCTTAAGCGCCACATCTACATGTCTTTTAAATGCTTCTAAGGATGGTGACTCAACCACTTCCCTGGGCAGCTTGTTCCAAGGCCTGACCACTCTTTCAGTAAAGAAATCTTTCCTAATGTCCAATCTAAACCTCTCTTGGTGCAACTTGGGGCCATTTCCTCTCGTCCTATCGCTAGTTACTTGGGAGAAGAGACCAACCCCCACCTCGCTACAACCTCCTTTCAGGAAGTTGTAGAGCGCCATAAGGTCTCCCCTCAGCCTCCTCTTCTCCAGGCTAAACAGCCCCAGTTCCCTCAGCCACTCCTCATACGGCTTGTGCTCCAGGCCCTTCACCAGCTTTGTTGCCCTTCTCTGGACACGCTCCAGCACCTCAGCGTCTTTCTTGTAGTGAGGGGCCCAAAACTGAACACAGGATTCGAGGTGCAGTCTCACCAGTGCTGAGTAGAGGGGCACAATCACCTCCTTACTCCTGCTGGCCACACTATTTCTGATCCAGGCCAGGATGCCATTGGCCTTCTTGGCCACCTGGGCACACTACCGGCTCATGTTCAGCTGCCTGTCAACCCCCAGGTCCTTTTCCTCTGGGCAGCTTTTCAGCCACTCTTCCCCAAGCCTGTAGCGTTGCATGGGTTGTTCTGGACGAAGTGCAGGACCCAGCACTTGGCCTTGTTAACCAGCCATGGATCCAGCCTGTCCAGGTCCCTCTGCAGAGCCTTCCTACCCTCGAGCAGGTCAACACTCCCACCCAACTTGGTGTCATCTGCAACCTTACTGAGGGAGCACTCGATCCCCTCATCCGAGTCATTGATAAAGATACTGAACAAAACTGGCTCCAAAACTGAGCCCTGGGGAA
>NW_009206466.1:0-28252 GCF_000690835.1 Fulmarus glacialis | reverse complement strand
CCCAGCCGAAACCAGGACATATGGTCAAGAAACAGCATAAAAGACTATAACCTCACTTACTGGAGGAACTAAAAAGAAGAAAGTACAATAAGCTTCAGAGTGGTATTGCACTTTTTCTTAAGAATTGCCCACTGCTGCAATAAAAACATTGTCGGTGTTCTAGCTTTGCCTTGTAGAAATTTTCATGGGTTTTTTTCCAGTTTTCAGCACTAACAGTTTCTCTAAAAAAGTGTTTAAATGCACTCTATGATCAGCACTGAATACTGAAAAAATGACTAGGTTTTATGGCTAATTCTAGGGACAGGAAAATCCATTATTACCTCTCTGTTTCAGCTTCATCATTTGTAATACTGGGATAATCTTCAAATTTTTCACAAGAAAATGTGTTAACCTCCATTAGACTCCAAGGAAAAACAAATAAAATACGTCTTCCACATTGAGAATAAATGTATGCTTAATCCTGGTACCAAATATCACAAACAGACCAATGTCGCTTAGTCTGGTTTGGGCTCTGCTGAGACCAGTTTAACACTGAGTGAAATACAACCTTTTGATTTCAACTATAAATACAGCAGTTCTTAAACATTTGTTTCTCCATTTTTAGCTTCACAAATCTTTACGGTAAACAGACCACACTAAATGAGGTGCTAAGGGTGCCATCTATATCACAGGTGGGATTTTTTAATGTTTTTGACCCACCGTGTGTATTCTTAGAATAGAATAGAATAGAATAGAATAGAATAGAATAGAATAGAATAGAATAGAATAGAATAGAATAGAATAGACTATTTCAGTTGGAAGAGACCTACAACGATCATCTAGACCAACTGCCTGACCACTTCAGGGCTGACCAAAAGTTGAAGCATGTTATTAAGGGTATTGTCCAAATGCCTCTTAAACACTGACAAGGATCGAGCATTGACCGCCTCTCTAGGAAGCCTGTTCCAGTGTTTGACTACCCTCTTGGTAAAGAAATGCTTCCTCATGTCCGGTCTGAACCTCCCCTGGCGCAGCTTTGAACCATTCCCCCACATCCTGTCACTGTATCCCAGGGAGAAGAGATGAGCACCTCCTTCTCCACTTCCCCTCCTTGGGAAGCTGTAGAGAGCAATGAGGTTGCCCCTCAGCCTCCTTTTCTCCAAACTGGACAACACAAACTCCTTAGCCACTCCTCATAGGACATGCCTTCCAGCCCTTTCACCAGCTTTGCTGCCCTTCTCTGGACGCATTCAAGGACCTTCACTCCAGCCACTCCTCTCCCAATTTATACTTATGCCCGGTGTTACTCCACCCTAGGTGCAGAATCTGGCATTTGTACTTGTTAAATTTCATCCCATTAATCTGCAAGGCATCTTGTCCTTCAGGAGAGTCAACAGCACCTCCCAGTTTGGTATCATCAGCAAACTTGCTAATGGTGCATTGAACTCCTGTATCCAGATCATTGATAAATATATTGAATAGAACTGACCCTAGAATTGAACCTTGAGGAACACCGCTGGTGACCGGTCGCCAGCCAAATGTAGTCCCATTCACTACAACACTACAACAGCCAGTTCTTCACTCAGTGCACCGTGAACGCCCTCATCCCACATTGGGACAACTTGTCCAGAAGGATGCTGTGAGAGACCGTATCAAAAGCCTTACTAAAATCCAGAAAAACTACATCCAGCGCCTTCCCTTCATCCACTAAGTGGGTGACCTTAACATAGAAGGATATCAAATTAGTTAAACAGGACTTTCCCTTTGTGAACCCATGTTCCATATTTCATGGATATCAAAGAGTTATAGTGGGTTTTGTTGCGGAAGTATGCTTACTTTCGTTGCACCAGCTTTAAAGACCTGATCAGCAAAATTATTATAGGCATTAGAATAACTTATGCCCTATGGGAAGAGTCTGGCCTCGTCCCACAGTAGGATGTTTTCCTTTCACAAAGAAATTGTAGAACGCTGTTCCGGTAAACTATAGTCATGCTCAGCCATCTGTCCCTGTGGTGCTGAGTTTGGGGGTCCAAACAGGAAAATTAAAATTAAAATCTTGGGAGTTCAAGGGATAATGATTTACACCCTTAGACGTCCTAAAGCAGGTGTGCAGCCTGCTATCGAAGTTAATTACCAACCATTATCAGTGAAGCTGGCATATTGCCATTTTTCTAAAAGTAATTTTTTCTCTTAGTGTAGGCTGAAAATACTCTTCCTTTTCGTTTTAGCCTTTCTCCCATTTATGTAAATATGTCCCAGATTTCACCTTCAAATTAATCACCTTCAAATAACAATAAACTCTAGATAATTACCAGTTCAGAAAGCATTTAGAAACACCAAATGGGGCAAAAAACCTCAGTACCCTACAGCTTAATTCATTTACTTTTGCTAGTAACTATGATGAACTGAATGGGTAACTAAAATATTCAATTTAAGTATTGCTATTTGTAAAGTCTGTTAACGGTTTTGCATACATATGTATACATGAAATGTAGCAATAATATTCAGAAATCAAAATTTAGACTTATTTAGTCTTTTTTTCCAGACCCTGTTACTGTGACAGTGTAACTAGCTGGCACACCACAGTTTGAACAGAAATATGATATTTCCAGATCAGAAATGTGCTATCACACAATGCACAGTGGATGGATTTGGGATTTTCTATGGCATCATGGCAGATCTGGTACTAATAAATCTTGTCCCACTTACACAAATACCAGAGAAATGCACAAAACTCTGAAATTTCACCATGAAAAAATTTCAGGGAGGAAGAAAAAAAAAAATGTCACTGAAACATGGTTATGCCATAAGGCTTTCTTACAGTCATGGTCAGAAAGCAGATAGATAAAATTAGCTGATCAACTGAAAAATCTAATAGCTAATTAGCTATTTTAATTTTAAACCCATTAAAGGACTCCAAAAGGGGAAGTGAAAAACTGTTTTGCATTACCATTTTCTTTGATCAAAATTCCACCCTCAAATGCGTCTTCCTATCTCTGTTTACTTTTGAGGGAACTGTAAATGGTACCTGCAATGTGGGAATTATAGATAAGCGTGGAATACAGAAAACTGCATTTCATGATAAACAGTGCATCCCCTGTAATATTAAAAACACTTGATCTGACAACACATCACTCCTATAGTAAAAAAGTAATAGGATGGGATTCACACAACCAGACGCAGGTGCCTACATTATGCAAGTCATTCAGAGACATTTTATAGTGAGTGAAGAAAAATAAATACATCTCGGGTGAAGAGCATAATTAATCTCCCACCAAAGTGGATGAATTCTATTCTTAAAGTGCCTTTCTTTCCCAATATTATGAGTGGAACAGAAGGTGATTAGTCCAGAAGTGGAAACCTAGGGATGGGTAAAATATATCCCACACAATATATCTAGTTCTGAAATCAGAAGAAAAATATGACTTTAGTCTTTTTTTTTTAAAACATGAATTGTGCTTAAAAATGGTATCTAAGCTAAGATTCTGTTTATCATATGATTTTTTAAAATATTTTGATTTCTTCATTCTTTATAAACTAGCATCAGATTACGTTTAATTTAATAAAGGGATTCTTGCCAGTGACAAGTTTATGGAGTTCTGATTATATGATTTTAGCCATGATAGTAAGAGGAAACCGGTTCTGTAGTTGCCTTTCCATCAGATTTAAAAATGCTTTAGTAGTATCCTTCAGACCAGACCATTTTAGAGAAAAATATGTTCTCACTTTTTTGATATTTCAAGAGAAAATAGCATTAGGATGGTAATATAAACCAGTAATAACTGATATAATGCATATTAACAATAGAAAAAAATAAAAATAGTGTTGGGATAACTTGTTAAAATACTCTTGGTAAACTTTATGTTCTTTTTAAAAACAAAGGGAAAGCTTAGTGGGTAATGCAAATTTTATTAAAGCCAATGGAACATCAAGATTGATATAATACTACATCATTTTTTCAGGTCCTGAAAGACCAAGAAAACCTACATAGAAAAATATTTAAAGATGGTCTTTGGGGGTTCAGAAATGTCTATAGTATAACACTTTCAAAATGTGGTTCCTTGAAGCACACAGCAGAACTTATTTCTTCATCAGTACTAAATATATAAGCCATGTTACTTCATACTACTCTGATTAATGTATATGTAATATACATAAAGCCAAATAATATCTTTAATGTTCATAACAAAACAGAGTGTACGGGTATGTGGAAGTTGAGAACATCTGCTTCATTAAGGTCGTCCCATCAAGGATCTTTGCAATGCAGAAGGGGATAATATGTAAAGGGGGAAGCAATGAACAAGAGCAGTCAGAGGCACAAACCTCATAGACACAAGATAACAGAGATGATGCCAAAGACCAAAGTTTCCAGTCAGTAACTGATGGGCCATTAAGAAGCTCCAGGCACAGCTTTGGAGAGGGTCACTTAGACTTTGTAGCTGATAAGAAGGGGTAAACAAGAGGAACAGGAGGACTTGTTTACTGGTAAACCCCAAGCTGGGCTAGCAGGTGGAGAACCACTCAATGTGCCAGGTAAGAGGGCTCTGGGTATGGTATTGGACAGACAGAAGGGCCATTCCAGTACTTGGGGATTTGCAAATGTGTGTGCTTGTGAATCTACAGTGTCATGTGTATGCTTTCAGCAGTGAACTTCAATACCGACCAGCTGAAGAGGAGGAAGGGTGCTTGGCTGGTTGTGCTTACATCTCCTGCGAGTCCTGGTAGTGTTGCACGAGGGTGCAGTTCAAGGCAGTGCCTTCTGCATGGCAGCCTGTGTAACCATCCGGGTCAGCATCCTCTGTGTATCTTCTGTGTGTCCTCTGTGTTTGTGTGGGTGTCCCTGTGATAGACATTCAGCCTTGCTACTGGTTGAAACTGCCAATGTCCATTGGCCTGGGATGGAGATCCCTGGGTCTCCGGGTGCCCCAGGCTGGCCTCCAGCAGCCAGGCAGGGGGAATCCCCCCAGGCTCCAGAGCTGCCAGCGACTGCGACCACTTGTAACATCCCTTAACACAGAGGACCACAGTACTGTATGATCAAATTTTTTTAGCGATCTGTCTGAAAAAAAAGTACCTTGAAAAAAAAGTACCTTAAAAAAAAAGATATGCCAGAAAAATAAGTGAATCTATTTTTAAAATATATGATGCTGTCAGTGGAGACAACAGCTCTCCTTTAGTTAAGTGAAACTGCAACCCCTCCTAAGTATGACCTTTGACAAAACAGCTACTGTACACTTAGACACACAGAAGGTTTCAGTGTCCTGAGACGTTCCAGTGAATCACAGGTCACCTGTATCCTATTGATGCACCTTTCTGGATTGGCTTATTTTTCAAATGTAAAAAATTCAAAGACTGATTTAGAGAACAATATTGTTCTGAATGGCAATGGTAACACAGAGAGAGAAAAGATGCCGACTTTGTTTCATGTAGCAGGAACAATAGAAGCCTGTGAACCTGGGGCAGCAAGGATGACATAGGGTGGCATGGAAATGGATGACATCTCTGCATATAATTCTATTAAAGCTTGCTGAATTTAATTTATTATTCCTGCATACCTGTCTAACACATTTAGATCATGTCGGGCTAAATGCACACACACCTTTACATGCCTTAACAATCCTGTATTAAATTGAGTCATGTAATTCTGTGTCTGCAGACTCTCTTGTTCCGTTAGTGTGCATAATTGCAAGACTAACATTTAAGTTTAATGGTTTTAGAAGAATGGTCTGAGGTTAGAGCCACTTCAGAAACAGCCAGATCATATATTTCTTTTATCACAATTGTTACAAAAATGGATTGCATTTTTTGCCTTTTTAAATTAGAACTGTCCTATTAGTCTATTATTTGAACTTGTTTGCCTTTACGTCTTCAAAGTGAAGATGAAAAATAGTCAGGTTTTGGGTTCCTTTTTTTAATTATCCACTGATAAACTTTGGTTACAAAAGCTGCTGCTGCAGACCTACAGACCAGGGAGCAGCTCTTCAGTTAAAGCCCTCAGGTAACCATGAGCCCGCACTGTGCCCTGGAAGTAAAGAGGCCAAAAGCACCACGGACTGTAGGAATAGGGGCAGAGCCAGGAGGCCCAGGGAAGTGGTTTTCTCCTCTACTCAGCACTTGTAAGAACTCATCTAGATACTGTGTCCTGTTTTGGACCCTCTGCTACAAGAAAGACAGCAACCAGCTGGAGGGATATCAGGATAGGCTGCCGAGATGGCGGTGGCTGGAGCCCTTGCCCTGTGAGGAGAGGAAGGGGAGCTGGGCTTGTTCAGCCTGGAGCATAGAAACCTTTGGGGGGACCTATCAGCAGCCCCAATGACTATCGGAGGTCCTTGAGGAGATGGAGCTGGGCTTTTCACAGTGCTGCTGGGTGGAAGGGCGAGAGACAGTGGACAGTGGACATAAATTGGTGAGACAGAAGTTCAGACTGGACATAGGGAGAAACTTTTTCCAGCAGTGACACAGGTTGCCCAAAAATGCTGTGCAGTCTCTGTCCTTGGAGGTTGTCAAGACCTGACTGGGTAAAATGTCCTGAGTAACTTGGTTTGTCCCTATAGCTGACCCTGCTGTTAGCAGGAGGTTGGACTGGAGACCTCCTGAGATCTCTTCCAGCCTGAATGATTCTGTGATTCTGTGGTTCTGTGATGATATTTAACACTCTGTTGTTTGCAGTGTCAGTCATGCTTTTAACCAGATAAGTACCATACTTGCTTACTCTTCTCATTCATTTACAACCACTAATGAAATTACATATGGACATTCCTTGTGCAGTTATTCCAACCTTTTTTTCAAATCATCAGGTTGATTAAGGGTGTTGGAGAAAATAATTATTCTACTTTGTATGGGGATTTTGGGGGGTTTTGGTTTTGTTTTTTCCTAATGATTTTTAAAAAAAAAATAGTCTGTTATTTCTGCTGGCATGTCCAAAGTTGACCCTCACTGAGATCAGTAGGAAATCCTTTCTCAAAGGATCTCAAAGAGTAGGATCAAGTATGAAATTGTTTATGATACAATAACTTGTAAAAACAGCTGTCTGGATTCACTGCCTTTGAATATTCATTTTTTTCTCCTCAACTAAAGCATAACATTTAAAGCTGTATGTAGCCGACAGTACTTTCACTAATGATGGCCACACAGGTTTTGCTACTGCAGTGAGAAAAGACAGCAGAGTACCAGGACAAGCAGGTGAGTGAACAAAAATGCAGGTGCATGCTTTGTCACCTCAGCTTTTATTAAAATAACATAGCATTTGATATTTTAATCCCAGGACGGGAGAACAACTGGCACAGCAGATCACCAGCGGGAATGATGTAGGTGCATGTTCTGTGGACTCAGCTTTTTGAACAGCGTTAGTGGTTAACAGGCTGACACGGAAAGGACAGCAGATAACATGATTACAGGAAATACTGCATTACCTTTTATTATGTGGTGACGTAAAGAAACACACAGAGCTGGTGGCATGCTTTAATAAAAGTTTTTAGGCAGGCAGAATTTTGGGGTTGAAGAAAAGCCAAAGCTACCTGTGAATATGATGAATAGTTTCAAATTTCCTGGCTTTCTGATTCAGATTCAAGTCTGGAAATTGATCCTCCTATTTGGCGAGCCAGCCTAAACATGAGGCCCATATTGTTCTCGGGACTGGTTCCCTCAGGTTTTCTGGTCAACTCTTCTCTAGCTAATTAATTGAGAATTCTTCAGGCAGAGGAGATAATACAGGAGAGCTTCATGATAATGGCATTAATGTGGAAATGCAGGAATCTAGATTCTTTTCAGTACCTGGTTAAATACAAAGATTTGGTCGTGTAGCTCAGTTTCTCACTTACTCAGGGAATGCTGAGATTATTTGTGTTTTCTCACATTCACATAATGTTCTTCATAGAAATTAACAGTTTAAGAGCAAAATTTAGCACTCCTTTATTCTCTCTGCAAGCTCCCTGGTGATGGACAGTCTACAGGCTATTTTTCTGTACAGATCTGAGTGGTAGTTTCCGAGCATGCTGTAGGTGGTTTGGGGGCCTAAACCTACCATTCTTTCTGCTTGCTTGTTGCAAGCCTTCAGGTTCCTTTAGGACACCAAATCCTCTTTCCTCTATCTTCAGCTAAAGCCAGATGATCTGTATTTTGAAAGTCCAAGGTAAAACTGTTACCTGAAAGTGGTTTATAAGGCATTAGAAAGATACTGTGGGTAAAAACATTTTGCTGCTGAAGAAAAAGTCTTCGAATTGATCCCTTTCATTCCAAAGATTTTCCACAGGCAATAGTATCCCCTTTTATGACTGACTCTGCTTGCTTGACAATTAAATAGTATATATTTAGAATTATAATTGTTCTGCAAATTGCTTAGTTTGGTTAAGCTGCCTTATATGTAATTTGAAGCAAATGAATGCAATAAATTGAAGCAAGTGCTAGAAGTCTTCACATTTTTCATGCAAATTAAGGCAGTCAATGTATGAAAAGACCCTTAATAATTAAAACTCTTCAAATTTAAAGCTTTAAAACCTTTTTTTTTCCCTGCTTCCAACAGTGGTTAACACTGATCTGATACTAAAAACAAAATTTATCATGCTCTGTGGGTAGAGTGATGTCAAACCAGAGAAAGGATTTCCATGGTCAGCTCTCAGTAACCAAACAGCCAAAAGATATTAGAGAAGAAAACAAAATCACCTTTATGTGCAAATAAACACTGTCATTAAAGACAGTTAAACTTAAGATTAAGAATGTGTTTAGTCACAATATCAGTCTAGCTCTTTATGCAAATATCACCACATGCACTTAACTAGTTGGGGGTGCCCAACTACTTTGCTGTGATCTATTTAGTCTGAAATCTAACACTGGTCAGAGACCTGACAGCTCTTAACATCACCATGGATTATTTCAGTTTTTAAATACCCAAAAGTAATCAAATATAAATTTGATGGATATAATATGGATAAATGGAGAGGGCTGGCTAGCTGGCTCGGAGGGATATAAAATCTGTATTTCATAGTAATTTGTATAAAAATTATAAAGTTGTGGTTTCACTTATCTATGACCAGATCTGAAGACCCTGTGTAGTTATCATTCTCTATTACATTAGGCAGTTGTTCTGCTCTTCTGCTGACTATGGGTGATAAAGTCCTTGCAGGAGTTATCTGCTCTGAATTTGTAAAATGCCCAGCATAACAGGGCACTGCTATATTATTGACAAACAAACACAATATTATAACCCTTCTGGTATTTTACGTCAGTGAATGCATAGAGTTGGATGGTTTTTTGCTGTTTTTTTGTTTCCTTATTCCTATTGCCTAAGATAAATTAAACTCTCAAAGCAGCACTTCTCTAGGGGATTAATGTACTTCTTAGGTAAAGCATTTGACCTCAGGACTTACAGCATATTTCTTATTCTCATTTGTGTGTCTCTGGAGGGTGTTCAGCAGTTACCCAGCTGTATGGTGTCTGATTTGTCTTGATGCATTTTGCCTCTTTCTGTGATATACTTTGAAGCATTAGCAGCAATTTGTGACTGATAATGGGATACATTTCATATGAAGGTTTGCAAAAGATAAGCAACAATAAATCCAAACAATGCCCTCAAACTGTGATGGATTTGTAGTGTAAAAATAAAATAGTGTTTAGGAAAATTTAAAAATGGACCACTACTGTTATACAGAATTCAGTGTACCAGGGAGCACACATTATGAAATTGCAACTTGAAAATTGTATCAGTCACATTTGCAATATATGGCACAATCAGCTGTTTTTTTTTGACTAGGGCATATGTAATGCATAAGCAAGTGTCATTTTCCAATAGATTTTTCTTTATGTCCGTCATTTTTGTATATTTAAATGGTACCCTTGAAATTATGCTGCTGAATATATACATAATCATCAACTGGCACTAAATTTTTAAACATGCATTTATTTTTCTGCTCTCTTGCAATAATCTCATTCTTATCCCTATAATTTTAAACGCTTAAACCAAATTTATTTTAACATAATTAGACCTGAAGGAGACATAGACCTGAAGGACAATTGGAAGCTCTGAAAGCAGAAGCATTAAGACTACATTTTCTGTCAGTCTGCATATACATTTGAATGAGAGAAAGATTTTTAAAGGAAAATTGTGCATAAATATGATGGTTTGAAGAGGTTATTTATACAGCCTGTGTTTTTTATGTAAAGTTATGAATTCACTACATAGTCCTTAACAAAACTCCAGATTACGCTTGGAGCATCTAGCCCCTCTCCTTCTCCACTGTCTCCCTACCTCCTTCGAGCACCAAAATTCCAAGAAGCACTCACCGACGCTAAAAGGTCAACGAAGATGCCACTGAAATGTAGCTGCTCCAAAACACAGGCTTTGCTCATTAGAAAGGATTAAGCAATCAGGCTGTAAATCACCAGAACAGCAGTTTTATCTGTCAAGAGTCTGTGAGCACCGAACAGGGACTTTTCAGGCATTCACCTGACAGAAAGCCTGGAAAGTTGTGAAAGGGCAGGGACTGTGCCCATCAATCCCACCAGTCAGCTGGAGCTGCCTCTACCAGACGGCGATGAGACAAACGCTGCTTGTCTGAATGCAGATAGACGTGGACGCACTCCCATGGGAATAAGACTTAGATTAAGGAGCAGTGCATTAGGAAAATAATAAACATGCTAATTTCTTGTACTTCCTTTAAGGAAAGCATCATCACATTTAGCAATTCTATGCAAAGCCTATTTGCTTGCAGCTGTACACTTTTAACTCTTCTGATGGAGTGTTAAACCAAAGGCATCTTTTAAGTAAGGTTCTGAGAAAAAAGTCTGCTTGGTCTTTACTGCAAATCCAAGGCATTAGTGCAACGACTGTATTGCGGGCTACAGAGAGTTAAGCAGAAATTCTGCCTTGTAAAAGTATGGGACATGAAGTGTAGCATCAGTTGCCTTTCCAGACTCGAGAGACTTGGAACTCTGAGATTCAGTGTCTGGATCTTCTGCTAATAGTCTACTGATCGGATGGAAAGTGTTTTATCTTAGGACGTAATTAGTAAAATGACAATGCTAAGGCAATTTCTAGACCAACTAAGCTTACTCGAATTACTCCAGATTTAAAAAGTTTCTCTGTAAAATGGAATTTAGACCTTAATGTATGACTACTGGTATGAACCTAAATTAATGCAGGTTTTCTCACTTAAGTTTTTACTTGAAATGATAAAAAACGAATAAAGTTAATATAATCATATTCTTCTATCAATCCTTCCAGAATATATCATTTACCAAGTTCTGTTTTCATTACATTCTGTGCTTTATAGATTTTCAGGTATATCAGAACAAAGAAAAGGACCCGAGAAAAAATCTCTTGCCCATAAAAAGAAATTCAAAAACTAGTTTTGAATGCACATCATGCTTTTCCATCTTTGACAGCAGCAGTATTTCAGAAGATACCAGATACGAGGTATTTATGGCAGGTGCATTACTACTTAGAAACTAATCTCACACACATGGCTGTTAACGTGAAATATGGATTTTAATAATCCAGCTTGGTGAGATATGTGAGCCTGCCTGGTGGGGATGTGATTAGCCACAGTCTGCAAGATTAATTGAGATACACAGTGCAAGATTACATTTAGTGAACTCCAAGCCAGTCTGATTATGCAAGAGACCACTTATTAAGGCTGTATCTTTACAGATATAAAAACAGATAAATCACAAACTCTACTGTGACAGGAGAGTCAGAATGGAGACTGTTTAAGTCAGTGAGGCCAGTGAACAGATCATCAAAGTAAAATATCAGGATATTTTGTAGCAGGAAAAATAAACCACCAAAACCAAAAAAAAAATCCCATGTAGTTCAAACCGAGCAACAAATATAAGGAATGAGATTTAAAATGTCTGCCATCATCATTATTTTAAATTGATGGTATGAAATTTAGTTTTTGTTTAAACATGGTGATACTCATTCAGGAGAGTACTGTTTTTGAATGGTAATTTTCTTTTTAGTTTACAGCGGAGTCTGAAATTGCACCAAGATCAGAACTACATGAGATACCTGCTTGAAGGATTAGATAATTTCAGAATTGCACTATCAGGAAAACTTTAAGTAGTTTTAATCCATTATTTTTCCATAATGAGTGTATATTCCGGCCCACCGCATTTGCAGTACAGAAGCACAAAGTACAGGGCGGTACTTGCAGAAACCAGTGCCTCCTGGGTTCAATGCCTTTCTCCACAGACTATCAGTAGTTTGGATAATTTACCTACTCATCCTTGCCTCAGTTTTCCCGTCTGTGAACTCATTAGTAGTTGACAGAGATACTGAAGGGTATTCAGATACTATTGTTTTACTTTTAAAGCCATATGAGTACCAAATGTGGAGAGCGCTTGCAAAGAAAATTCGTTCTTACATTTGGTAATAACTTCAGTGGACAAAAATCCTGAGCAAAACACTTACAATCATCCATGTAAAAGCACAGATTTCCTTTACATGCCATTAATTCTTCTAATCAGTGCATGGGCTGCTAGCTGCAAAACTAGTAACTTTTAGAGTCATCTGACAGATATTTTTGCTCATGCTCTCAGTGAGCAGAGATTAGTCAGTCTTCTGAATTAGAGATGAAGTAAACACACACAGTAAGAAATGCCAGAATAAGGCATTGTGAATTGTACTTCATTCGTTTACTTTGACAGGTATGGTTTAGCTTAAATTATTCATGGGAATACTTTGCACTTACTAGTAAATCTCGTATCTTATACGTAAAAATACTCAGCTTTTAGTAATGTGAACATCAGCCAGTAACTTTGCTACTAAAGGATTTTCTGAATAAGAAAAAACTTGTATGCGTGTATGAACATGTCCCATGTACTACAGCAGTAACATGCAGAGTAAACAGGCACTGAACTCACTTTTACTCCAGTTCACCAACCACATCATGCCAACCTTAGATTTAGCAATCCTCTACAGTGCCACAGTCCGATATTCAGGTCTTCAGGATACTTTCTCCTCACTTAAGGTCACTAAATAAGCTGATATATGCAAAACAGGAGAAGTGATAGCCACAGATAACGCTGGGGAAAGGGTGAAGGAGAATGATCAAATTTCAGATCTTGTCATTTGATTTCCAGCTGATGACTGGCCATCAGGAGGAAAAAGCAGAACCCTGAAACACCCAGAAACAGTTGTACACCAACACATAGTGCAGAAGGCCATCCCAGTCAAATGGTACTAGACTATGCCAGTTTTGGTAAGGTTTTAATGTTCACAATATATTAAGACATAGAATCATAGAATCATAGAATATCTCAAGTTGGAAGGGACCCATAAGGATCCATAAGGAGTCCAACTCCAAGTCCTTCAGGGATTCAGTTACTGCCATAGATTTTCCAGTAAAAACATTTATTAATTTGTGTGATGTACAGGAAGTTGCACTGTTCAGACAAAAAGAAGCTTGACAATCTATTAGAAATGGATATTATCTTTGGTTTTTGATGCAATTGAGAAAAAAAAAAAAATGCGTGCAGTAGAATCAGGGTAGAAACTTTAATATTACTACCACGATGAAAAAATCCTTTCTGCCCTATGTTAAATTCCATTACACAAAACACTGATGCTTTTGGTCTTTGACAGCAAAGCATTCTGTATACACGTGTTTATTCTAGGATTAAGTTTTAATATCTATCTCCATGTTCTTACTGAATTCTCAGAAGATCTGAGAAATGTAGACTTTCAATTAAGGTACCATTACCCTATAAGCTGGGGGGCACCCAGCTGGAAAGCAGCGTGGAAGAAAAGGACCTGGGTGGTCCTGATGGACACCAGGTTGAACATGAGCCAGCAATGGGCCCTTACCACAAAGAAGGCCAATGGTATCCTGGGCTGTGCTAGGATGCTAGCTGCATTGCTAGCAGGTGGAGGGAGGCGATCCTTCCCCTCTGCTCAGCACTGGTGAGGCCACAGCTGGAGAGCTGTGTCCAGTTCTGGGCTCCTCAGTACGAGAGAGACATGGACATATTGGAAAGAGTTCTACAAAGTGCCATGAAGATGATGAAGGGTCTGGGGCATCTCTCCTATGAGGAAAGGCTGAGAAGGCTGGGACTCTTTAGCCTGGAGAAAGAAGGCTCAGGGGGGATTCCATCAATGTCTATAAATACCTGAAGGGAGGGTGCAAAGAGGACAGAGCCAGGCTCTCTTCGGCGGTGCCCAGTGACAGGAGCAGAGGCAATGGGCACAAACTGAAACACAGGAGGTTCCTTCTGAACATCAGGAAACACTTTTTTACTGTGAGGGTGACTGAGCACTGGCATAGGTTGCCCAGAGACATTTTGGAGTCTCCATCCTTGGAGATATTCAAAAGCCTCTTGGACATGGTCCTGGGCAACCAGCTCTAGACGTCCATGCTGTAGCAGGGGAGTTGGACCAGATGACCTCCAGAGGTCCCTTCCAACCTCAACTCTCCTGTGATTCTGTGAAGGTCTTACTATTACTTGAAGAAAGTGACAGTATGAGTACGAATTCTTTAATCAAAGTAATAGCTGCTGTACTGATGAGGTAGATTCTAACATTCCATGCAAGTGTTTGCTTTTGGCTTCTATTAAAAAGGTCAAACAAAGTAATTTTGTCAAATGCATCTTTGCTTTACATTGAAGGACAGGATTCTCAGAAACATCTCAGTAACTTAGGAGTAAAAGTTTCATGGACAGATAATTAACACTTCAGATAATTAACACTTTTTTTTTTCTTTTCATATATCACCACAATTCTTTAAAGCTGTGAAAATCACTTAAATAGTGATGCCTGTAACAAAACCACTATCTTTGAAACTATCTGAATGTAGAACCAGTTTACATAATAAAAGTAAGCCTATGCAAATACACCCACTATGTGATTTGAATAAGGAAGGTGATACGTTGCCCATGAAGTAATATCCTTGGGAGTATGGTGGGGGTGCCTTCCCAATTATGGCTTTTGATACTGCTAACATAAGAACTGTGCATAAAATAATGCAAAAATAATGATGAAACAGTGGCAATGTGTCTAGTTTATTTCCCTCTCATGTCTAAATCAAATCTTTTCTCCCATCCATTCCGTTTAAAGTGGTGTAAGAGTACAAGTTCTAGTCTCTCTTTTCTTTAGGATAAAAGTGATATTTGATGACAGGAAAAAAAATCCTTTCAACTATATAATATACAAAAGTGTATGTTCATAAGAACATACATGTAAACACAGATTTATTTTAAATTTTAGAGAAGGCATACTGGAAATAATGAAGATGATTATTTAAAATAAAGATGATATTTCAGGTTTTAATATGCTTTGAAAAAACAGTGCTTCATTTATTGAATGCTTCAAGATATCTTTATTTTGATACCCTAAGCATTCTTTATAGTACATTGACAGTAACTCTGAACAAGGTACACAGAGTTCATAATGCAATTACATCTAAGATATGCTTTCTCTTATGTGTAATTACAATTTAATACATAGAACCAAATGCTTAATTACATGATGAAGATGAATTACATATATTAAATATAAATTAAATATAAAAGGTCTGATTTCTGAACAATAAACAGCGAAATTAGAAAAGGAAGAAGTTGTTCATTCTATTAATAATAAAAGGGGAAGAATAAGTAAGACTTGCTTTTTATTAACTTTGTTTTGTTTTATTGCTAGAATAGGTTTTGACTTCATCTTGTATGGAGAAGTTTTCTTTTCTGCTTGACCATTTGATTTTTACAGTATACTTAAAAATACCACTAAAGGAGAACATAATTACTTCCTCTTTCATTTAGCAAAGGTGAAAAATCGCATCCATTTGACCCATCCCTTTAGTTTTGATTTGGATTTTGGACTTGAGAATTAACTACATTCAGTGTTTGAGAAATCTGTTTTTTTCTTTAGCAGTTCATTAGAGGGCAGTGTTTTTTCCCTCACAAGGCATAAAAGTTAGAACCCTAACTGCATTGTTAATAACAGAAGAATAATGTTTCTACTAAGCACTTTTTAATGCACTTTTTAATGTCATATGCAATTTTTAATGTACATTTTCTAGCAAAACAATAAATCCATATCAAATAATACTAAAATACGCCACATGTAGAGTGGAATCATTCTTAAAGATTTTTCAGAACAGCCTTGTGTCTTGCACCTTTTATTAGCAATAGGTACACTGAAACTATAAAATAGTTACGACTCTTCAGATGTTATTTAGACAGCTATGTAAAGAATAAACACACAACTGGTCAGGGCTAGATTTCTGTGAGTGATGGCATGTATAAAAACAGTAATAGATTGTAACATAACTTCATTTGATCTAAGCAGTTTGTTGCTTGTATTTTTTCTTGTCAGAGAATTACATAAAATGAACTGACACTATCTGTATATAATTTCTGTAGTAAGGGCTTGTCAGCATGCATATGCTATTCTTCTTTGTACTGTAGAGGTACAATGTTTGTAGAGCCCCCTTTACATTGTCAACAACATATGGAGTTACATCAAAGGAAGATGGTTAGAAAATCAGAAAAAAAAGGCTAGCAGGGACCTCTATGATCCATCTAGGCTAGCCTCCCACACCTGCAGCAAGTTCAACTGCTTCTAACCATTCCTGACAGTGTTTGTCACCAATATATATTCCACAATGTCCCACAGCAATTTTTCCAATGTTTAAGTATTCATATAAAATTAAAAAAAATCCTTAATATCTATCCTAAATCTCTTCTGTTGCAATTTATTCTTCCTATTTCTTATGTTATTCTCAGTGGACATTTTATTTGATTTCTTCTTTGCAACTACCTTTTATTTACTTACAAAGAAAAACCAGCCAAACCCAACTGCTCTATCCTTCATTCTTAAAGTTTTATCTGCTTTAGAATAAGCAATCCAAACAAGCAATCTTTCTACCATTCTCCATATGCATGCTTGCTTGTTTGTTTCTGCTGTTGTGGTTTTCTGATCCTTTTTCAGCTGAGCATGTCACAATACTCCAGGCTGAGCCCTTACACTGGAAGCAAAGGTTTAGCTCCCACCTAGCGAAGAGGGTTAGTGTTCATACATGGCAGTGTAAGGTCTACCTGCTTCCGCAAGTATGACTGCAGTTAACTCTGGCTTTTGATCCTTCTAGTTCTTTCTGAAGGACTACTGCACCTACATGTGCATCTACTTTACTAAAGGAATGGCCACACTGGGACAGTACAAAGGTCCATTTAACCCAGTAACTCCGACAGTGGCCATAAATGGATGCCTAGGGATGAGCAAAATTGAGGCAAGCGTACATGCTGTTTCCCACTCCAATTATTCCCACTCCCAACCTCATTATTTTCAGATTTTGTTAGTTACTTGCTGTCTCCTGAAACCTCTCTTTTTTCATTTGAATGAAAAAAGATATTAAATATTTAAGATTTTACAGAGCAATTTGTTGTTTCCTTTCCTGTCTGCTGAATTGCAGACTACCATTTTCCTTGTCCCTTCTCTTAATGCTTATATACATATGGAATTACTGCTTTTTACACTTGCTATTCCTTGCTAGTTGTTTCTGATTTTATGCCGTATTCTTACTGATTCTGCCCATGTATACATTTTTATACTTATTCTAATGTACTATGCCCATTTCCACATTCTGCACACTTTCTTTTTGTGTTTGAGATCAATAAAAAAAAGCTCATGGACCGGCAAGTTGGTTTTTACTGCACATCCTATTATTTCTCTGCATAAGAATAATTTTGTTTTTGTGGATTTGCTTCACTACTTTAGTCCTTCAGAATTTCTTCCGATAAGATCTGGACTCTGGATTTATTGAAGGATGCCATAGTGTCATTACTTTGTTGTTCTTCCCCCTTTTTTTCATAATAATCATGAACTTACTCAATTCCTGATCACCTTACCCAAGCTGCCTTCTACCCTCACACTCTCCACAAATTCCTCTCTGTGATTACAAGGTCTAGAAGCACTTTCCCTCTGACTGCTTTCTTCACAACAAAATTCAGGAAGTTGCTGTAAAGATTTCACAGGTTTAAAAGAATTTAATTTCTACAGATTTCTTGTCAGATGTTCCCCATTGCCACTAAGTCTCCTGCTTCTAACAGCCCTACTAACTAGTCACAAAAACCCCTTATTAAGCTTCCTGATAGGTATCTCTAATAAAAGTCCATCATGACTAAACGTTTACTTATATCTATTTTATTATTGCTAAAGTCTTTCAACAGATATATTTTCCTGTGCACTGTATAAACCTAAGAATATCAACGTGCATATTTCACATGTAGGGCAAAACTTCCTCTCTTTTCTCTCTACATGTCTCTACTGGAAAAAAAAACAAAAACAAAAAACAACCTGTATCAATATTACTGCCATAAGCATTATCACAAGTCTCTGTCATGCCAGTCAAGTCACAAGTTAAGCTTGTAGCATTACCATATTAAGACTCTCGGCTTCTGTTTATTCTCCATATTTACAGCAGATGCACACATATATGCACACATGTGCACACAGACAGCTTCTTCCAAAATTGCTGCTTCCTTGTCACACGTGTGTGTCCACTGGCTGAAATTTCCTTGAAATGATGGGAATTTTGGAACTTTCTGGATTAGGTCAAAAGAGGGGAAAGGATTTGAATTAAAAGTAACAAGCTATAGAAAATTATTACACTGCAGGTATTTCATTTGAAATATGCCTGGCTCCTGAGGAGTCAATGAATTTATAATGCTTGCTTCAGGTGCTTCTTATAGCACAAAATAATAAGGGAGGAAAGGAAGTGTGGTCTTACACAGCAGTGAAAACGTAAAGATTAATAAAAACCCCCTACATAGATTCAGTGCAGGTTTGGATGAAAAACAGAAAGAGTAATAGATTAATAAGGATGTTCTGCACATAACTGGAACAGACAAGACTTAGAAATGAAATAGATTTAACTCACGTGCCTATGTTAAGTTTGTGAAACAAATCTACAAGAGGCAAAAATCAAAGTTACTGCACATACAATACTTGGTCTCTGGCTAATGCAACTTTAATAAGGAAGCTAAATTAAATTTAAAAGAGAAAGAAAAATATACAAGTCACTTCACTAGAGTTTGATTCCCTGCTGGTTGCTGATATAGCTTATAATTTCAGCAATCAAGCACCTGTCACTGTACTCCGTCAGAACCATCACAATTTTTTATGAAAATGCATATATTTATATACTAGTAATGGAACATAGAGAAGAAAAAAAAAAAGGTGGGAGGAACTTTTGCTTTAGATGTCCCAGGTGTGCTGCAGTCCTGAACCATCAACTCAGTCAGCTGTGGCTCCAGCCCAGCGACAATGCCTGCTAAATACAGCAGTACCCACTTGGTGCTGACTGCTGCTAAAGGGAGAGGCATGTACTGCTGTGATGAAGTCGTTTCATTCTGCTGGGTATTGCTCATCTAAACTTGAGGATTAATGGCCCGATGGACTATTGTGCAACAGAAAGGACAGAGAGATTTTGCACATGCTGGGCTAATGGTGTTCTTGGGGACGTGCACTGCAGGGAGCCGTGAGCGCCTTTACATTCAGCAGACCTCAGTTCAGCCTCACAGAGAAATTGATAGATCTGGCTGGGACCAAAGAAGAAAAGGACAACTTACTTTCCCTCAAGAGAAAGAAATTTTCTGGACTCCACAAACGATGACTTTGAGGTGCCATAGAGGAGATACAAGAGAGGAAAGCTGCACGTCTCCAT
Organism: Fulmarus glacialis; assembly: GCF_000690835.1. Taxonomy (NCBI): domain Eukaryota; kingdom Metazoa; phylum Chordata; class Aves; order Procellariiformes; family Procellariidae; genus Fulmarus; species Fulmarus glacialis. Next base: position 8,624 of record NW_009206466.1, on the reverse strand, counting down.
CCAGGGGACAGATCTGGGGATTTCCATGGATATGTTCCTATTTCCTCAAAGAAAGGAGCTTCACAGAGAAGTAAAGTGTTAAGGGGATTGATCTGTGTTATAAGATTAAGTCTACTTTATATAATTTTTAAATAGGCTACATTAACTCCATTTAAAGAAAGACTAATGCACAGTTAAGAGGTATCCTACTTATTATAAATGAGATAATTTGGGAGATAATTATTTGTCTAGGCTGCTTGACAGCAACCTGTTGAAATGGTTTCATGATGGTAGTACTTTTCATTAAATACGTCTGTTTCCTATGGATAACTTTCACTAAAAAAAGGGGTTTTTTTTGGTTTGGTTTGGTTTTGGGTTTGGTTTTTTTGGTAGGGAGGAAAAAAAAAAACGGAAAGAACAAGGTTCAACTAAAAAATAATTTTCATTATTCACTGAATAAATGAGTTTCTGAAAAGTATCCATGTTCATGGACAAAGCAAGGTGATTATCTTGTGATCTAATTATAAATAAGGTTTTTAAGTAACTGCAGGACTTTCTGTTGAAGTTTTGAGCACCGTGCAATGTACGTTACTATTATATGTAATACAACCATTTTTTCATTCACAGTTTGAGTGAACATGTGGATTTTATCAGGATACTGGAAATTCATTTGTTGCAAAAAATCTGTTATAAATGTAGGTGGTAACATGAGAAACTACACAGGTAAAACTCACAGGGGCACACTGCTTCAGTTGCAAAATACAGAGACACCTAAATTAAAGGGGGGGGAAAAAAAGTGGCCTCCAATTTGAGGAACAAAACTGGTAAAAGTGCCTGAAAGTCCAGGGCAACAAATCATCAGCAATATGATAGAGTGGCCCAGGTAGGACAAGGGGGAATGGTTTTAAACTAAAGGAGGGTAGATTCTGACTAGGTATAAGGAAGAAATTTTTTACAATGAGGGTGGTGCGACACTGGCCCAGGTTGCCCAGAGAAGCTGTGGATGCCCCATCCCTGGAAACATTCAAGGCCAGGTTGGATGAGGCTTTGAGCAACCTCATCTAGTGGAAGATGTCCCTGCCCACGGCAAGGGGGTTGGACTAGATGACCTTTAAAGGTCCCTTCCAACCCAAACCATTCTATGATCCTGTGATTCTACATTCTCAGAGAAATTCTCCAAGTATTGTGTGAAAACAGATATTTAGAAGGCTTTCAGTAATGTCACAGTTACATGGCTCTAGTAATTATATATCTTATTAGTTAATTGAAATAACCACTACTCAAGTTTGAAAACCTGTTTTATGATGTGTTACATTTTAAATCATTCACCAAGTATTTGATAACACAGTGCTTCTTTTTAGAAAATAAGACAATTATTTAGCTATTTCTTACATTGATGAAAGAGATATAGACACATGGATCAAATATCTTGTAAGGTAAATTTTCCATTCATCCAATTTCTTAGATAATTTCAGTATACACACAGACGAAGAGACAGTGTGTACCTGCGTACATATACCGTGAACAATCATTTACCTGATGGCTCCTAACCCAAATGGCAGATCTTACAAACAGCGTGGCCTGTCCTAACATAAATCGCTGCAGCATCAAAGACTAATATGAAACTATTTTTATAATTTAAACAAATAGAATTCATTGCCAGCCTGTATAATATAATTTATGAACTTCTTTCTTTTGGTACAGAAACAGTAAGTCCATTTTATTTCTTCTTCACTTTGAAAAGGGAAAAAAAAAGCTGTATCTGAAAAAGGACAATATTGCAGACGTGAAATACAGTTTTAAGCAAAAATGTAAAATGAAGAAATTTGTGAAGATTATGTGATGAATGTATATCACAGTTGTTGTACTTTGCAAGGCCTGTGAACTTGTCAGGTTTTGTCTAAACTTGTCCTGGCCTGGCTAAAGTTTTGTTTTAGTTGCAACAGATAAAGAAAGGAGGAATTTTTAATTAATTTGTTTTACTTTTGCTTATCTTTAATGAAGTATGTGATATAACCATATTTTTAATATAGATAGCAAATAGCAATTGCCCTGTGTAGAATTAAATATTCATGACCCTAGCGTAGTGGTGTAGTATAGAAGATTACAGACACCGTATGGTAGCAGGGGCCTCAAAAGCGTGGATAGAGGATGGAGTGCAGAGCAATGCTGGTGTGGGGTGATAAGAAGAGGGACACAGGATGACATTGGAGACCCCAGAGATGTAAGCAATTATCTATACTCAGTTAAAGAAATGCAGAAATGAGAAATAGGCAAAACCAGTTTTAGGTGTAACAAAGACAGCAAAAAGCAACTATCCAGCAGATACTCCGTATTTAAAAATGTGGATGTGACCTGCAGTTGAAAATTAACAAAGATCAAGGTCTAAAAGCAGGGCAGAAAACATAAAAAAAAGATTAGTCTCAGGCGGACCTTAGAGCTGGAGAAACAGACTATCTGCATCACACTCCTTCTGGGCAAGACACTCGGACCGACACTGGGAACCGCGGGGCCCGGAGGGGCCAGGGAAGGGTGGGCACAACAGCAGAGAATGGGGTAAGTAGTAGGAACGGTTGTGTAAGCATTTCCACCGTGTCACTATTGAGACCTTTTCTGCAACAACATTCTTTACTATATCTTTTGTTTCTCTCTTTTTCCACAACCATGAGACTAATAATTTTTTTTATTAGATTGTTCAAATTTCAGTTATATTAACAATAAGTTCTTGATTTTACATATAAGATGTGTTTCCTTTTGTCTTCCAGATTTTGAGTGCCACACTAGATTTTAATAGATGAAATGCTGTAACGGAATATTAGTAAGGTGCTTAGAATAATGTGATTAGCACATGACAGGGTGTCCTGGCTAAAAAATTCTTTATGCTTTAGTACAGATGCATTGTTTATGGTAACTTGTATTTAAGAATTTCCAGTAGCTACTCAGCTGGGCAATATTTCTGAGCAGTGTGAACATGAACAACCCACACTGCTTTAAGCAATTCTTTGTTGTTGGTGGTGTACAATATGTTTAAAATAATCTCTGCTTTCGTAAAATAATAATAATTTTAAAAGGAACAATGTAATACTACCAAAAAGAAACACATATTCAAAGTCTTCATTGTATGACATTTTATAGAGGCTTTTGTAATGCAGTTGTACATCACAGGTACACTGACGGTTGAGGCACGGAAAGAAGATCTGTCACAGAGATGTGTGATTCTTCTTAGGCAAACACTAGAGTCTGAATATAGCTGGAGAATGTAACTGCACCCATACTATTAATTTTTCATATGTGCACAAATTCACCTGTTTTAGCCAGTATCTAATCTTGTCTAGTGTCTTCAAGCCTTTTGTCTTACTGTTATTTTCAACTTTATTTCCCTTGCATATCAACTTTCTCCCTATAGGCAGTGCTCTTGTCTGTTATATCAGTATATTGGACCATCGCATTAGCCTTTACACACATTACCCGGCCTACTTCAACCTTGAAAATTGGAAAAGAGTGCTTGTCTTAAATACCAAATTTTGAGTTCTTTTGGACAAAGTTCAGGAAAACATATAGTACTGTAAATTACAGAGACATCAAGCTTAAGAGTGGAAAATAATCTGCTACAATGAAACATTGTATTGTAAGGTTTTTTTCAGTTTGAAAGATTCTAGGATATAGTAGGATTTAACGCAGAGTATCTCTGCTACTTGGAATCAATGTTTTTAGGAAGGTAATTTTATTTTAGGAAAGAAATTTTTTTTTTATTACAAAGATATTTGTAACTAGGGAGTCTCTGTGGCACAATCGGTTAGCGTGTTCGGCTGTTAACCTGAAAGGTTGGTGGTGCAGAGATTTCTCAATATAGAGGACTGGCTAGGCAAATAAGATATATGTGCAAACATTAATTAATGAGCTATATGTCCTTGGTGAACACTTTCTGCAAAACAACTGAAAACTTAGTGCTGTCAATTAATTCTAGTTTAGATTGATGAGCAAGTTAAGTGTTAAATGCTCATTCAATATTACATATGAAAGAGAATCTAAAAAGCATTTAATAGTCCTAATGACACATGATTTGGGAGTTTGTTTTTATTACCATTTTCAGTTAATTACTTACAGCAATTACAAGCTACAGCTTTGTAACAAAAATATGGACATCCTTAACCATTTTCATTTTAGGTCTAATTTTTTCCATATCACCAAAACATTCTTTTTGGTATTAGGCATACTGTATTTAGCTAGATTTTTCAAAAGTGATAGAAATAGCACCACCTGAAGAATAAAAGGAATATGTACCATAATTATGTACTGTAATTATATATCTAGAAATAGCTTTAAGAAGTAATGGATGCACCCAGACTGAGTTCATTGTCAAGTGACACATTTTTTCAGTAGCCTGCCATGAGCACCGATCCATTGCATTCTTACTCTGCACTTTTTACAAGCTTTATACTGAAATGGATTTCCCAGTGAGATTCATATCTATCTGAGTGCTATTCATACTGTTATTCACTGTAAATATCTCCAGCAGCCCTATTAACTTTAATGCATTAGCTCTTCTTCTATTTATTGCAACTTAATGAACGCATAATCATTTTAGTTTAGGACACCATTAGCAGGATAGATTTTCCAAGCTCCTGTAGCTCAGCAGATGTACTATCATAAATTACCACAAAGCTATGTGCTTTTTTTATGATGGTCATAAGACAAAATTATTAGAAAACCATTATTCTATTCTCCTGCAGACTTGGCATTCAGAAAGGCTACAGGTTTAGTAAAAGCATCATGTCTGCGTGGTATAATCAGCGTATGTTCCACAAGGAACCAGGATTTAAGCAGAAATGAGGACATAAAACCAGGCCCTACAGCATTCTTTGAAGTAGGGCAAGAAGACAAGAATCCAGAGGATATACTATCAAACACCAGAGAGCTGCTCGTGTCTGACAATTGGGACTATTAATTTACGTTCTATTCATAACAGGAGTTCTTTCCCTTCCCTATTATTTGGAACAACACTCAATAAAAATGAACCATATCTTTGAGGGCTTGTTGAGGGCCTACATGAGCAAATTAAATATATTTGTGTCATTCACAATGACATCTATAAAGATAAAGCAATGAAACAGAGATGGCTGAGTGGATTTCAGGGAAATTTTCGTGTATAAAATGTTTTCTGAATCCCTCCCACACTTGAAAGCAATGCTTGAACCCCTGGAGAACAGTTTAAGTAGCTCTAATATGCACTTGGGTAATTCATGGAAATCCTACATATAAAGTGTTAGTATGACAAACAAATCAGCTTGCTTTGATCTAATTTTAGACTATTAAAAATACTAACCCAGCTGCAAGATCCAGATTATAAATCCTACAGACATCAAAATAAGTTAAAACAGAGATACCCAAGAAAGACGATCACTTCCTAGTGCAAAATGAATGGTGAGTATTGGATGACTATTTATGGCTTAACAACTTGTGCTACATTTGGAAGTACAAACATAAATGAAATGAAAAAATAGTATTAGTTTTACATATTCATCAAAGTAAAAATAGCTGTCTGGAGCTGAAGCTCAGTTATACCCAAGAAAGGTTTCTGGAGTTGCATAATGACCCGCTGAAGAAGTAAGATAACCTTACAGACCGGGGAGAAAAATGCAACATTTTCCACAACAAAGTTGAATTCTGTCAGTAAACTGACCAATTTTATTTAATCGTTCAGAGTGTTTTGGCTCTTTCATTGACCTGTTTGAAATACATTGCAAGATAGAGCCAAATCTAAAGTCTTCAATTTTTCATATTTTTCAGTGCTTCCTTTTTCTCTATGTGGTCAATAAGAAATGTTTCTTAGAATTCCCTGTTATAGCTCAATGTGTCCACACAACATTTATGATCTGGAATGCTTGCCTTAGGCATGGTTCTTGAACCATGCTATTTTATGTGCGTATAAAACCTTGCAATGTCTGAAAAAAGCTCAATTATTTAAAGATTTTGGTAGCTATCATTATATCAAAATATCCTGAAAATTTTCATTTGTACCTCATTTTTTCTAAACTGCTGGTGCAGGACTGAAATATGCAAACTTCTCTGGAGATCCTGGGACATGTTGGCTTGATGTGTCACAGGTGACAGAGCAGACAGCCTGCCCACCATCAAACATATGTTTCTTTTGCATTACTGCTTCTTGCAATAAACTGTGATTGATAGAACAAGCATGTGAGGAGTTACATTTACTTGAGATTATTATGTTTTGTCATAGGATAAATGTATACATTTACTATACTCTTACACCCTGCTCCAAAATGTATCCTTCATAAGCAAAGCAAAGTTTAGCTTCTTTCCTGTTAGCTGGATGAAGCTTTTCTGGATCAGGAATTCCTCACCTCCATGGGACCATGAACTAACAGTTCAATACTACATGTTTTTCTCTAGAAATCACAGGGAGAGACACAAGGACATATCATACCTTCTATTCTCAAACAGAAATAGAAAGGCTATGGAAATCACGACATTCAGTTCTGACTAAAAGTTCACATGTATGAGCAGTTATTTTAAGTCTCTTTGACTTGCATTTCGCATTGAACACAGTATGTTAGCAGCTGGAAACTCTTGCACATGACTAATATAAATGAGACATACATATTCCATGTTACGTTTAGTGAGATACGCCAAGCTGCACAAAGTAAATTTCCGAGAACCATCTTTCAGGGCAGATAGCTTTGCACTGCATGTCATCGGCTCTTCTTTGTAGGGCATGCAATGATGGTAATGACATCATCACAGGTGTGCTAAATTAGAGGTGAGGTAAATAAAGGTAAAGCTAAGCATTGGAACACTTAAAATTCTTTACAATTTGCTGGCCAAGGACTTCCCCTTGGTTTAATTTATCTAGCTTTCTCTGTGTTTATATATGCATATATGTATATATATCTCTGCACTCTCACGTGTATGTGCACATTGTGTGGAACCTGTGGAACCTCAGCAATTACACTACCTAATCAACCGCTTTCTGGTAACTAAGAAAAGATTAGAGAAACCTTTAATTCTGTTTATTTACTTAATTCCATTGGATTTGAAAATGCAATGGGATAATTTTTCAATTTAGTTCAGTATGTTTTATGCATAAGTAATAAACATTAAATCAAATTATTCTTGTTTACACCTTAAAAATAATATTCTGGGTGAACTAACAACATAAAGATTTATTGTTTTTTGATATGTCTTTTGGAAGGAATTTCTCTCTTTAAATAAGTTGTAACCTTTCTTTTAAACAGGAATTTCTGGAGTTACATGAGACCTTGCTGTATTACTGCCTTTCCATATTATTCATTATGCAGACATTTTGCTGTATATATTAGTACTATTTTATCTGCCTGAGTAACAGTTACACACAAGTTAAATCATCAGTCCTGAATTCACGCCCCCTAATGAAGTTAATGTTAAAAAGTTCATGCCAGCTTTCAAATTACTTCAGTTTTCCTGGTTTTAGTGTCAGTGTGTAGGTCAGTATGCAACCTTAGCTAGACGTACGTGTACTCTGGATCTGAAAGGATCACTAGCACAACTAGTGCTGCTGAACCCATAGGAATGACCTTGAGCATTTGCAGAGAGTCCAGGTCTCAAAACGGTAAGCTGATATCCTGAGCTTCCCACTCCATAACTGAGAAGACCAGGGGAGAAGCAAGAAAGGAAAGAGGATGGGTATTCCTCAGCTAGCACTGAGCAGTAAGATGAGTGAGATTTCATGTAAGCATGTGATGGCCAAGCTTTTGTTTGGAAAAGTAAAATCGATTGCGGGAAAGGGCTAAGGGAGAAGATATCTGTAACTGTAATTCAGATCAATACAATATTTTTGCATTACAGAAAACACCATTTCTGAAGCTGATCAAATAATAATAATAATTAAAAAACAAAACCAAAAACCAACAGAAAGAGAGCAAGAGACTTAACTCTTTTCCTATCACTTCTTCTGTCAGCTTTTTTTTTATTCAACAAATGCTGAAAAGATAAGTTGTTGGTCTACTGGGGGCTGATGGGGCCCATCTGTCTGAGAAGGGGGAGAGCATCTTTGGTCATAGGCTTGCCAAGCTGGTGAAGAGGGCTTTAAACTAAAGTTGCTGGGCAAGGGGAACCTCAATCCATCCCACTCCTACCAGTTTGATGCCAGGGCCATCAATAGATGCCCAGAGCCTGGAGAAGGATCACGGGTCAGCATGAGAGCACCTGAAGAGCAGCACAAAGGAATCCCAGCCAGTAAGATAGCTTCATCGGGGGCCCAACTTAAATATCTATATGCAAACGCATGTAGCATGGGGAATACACAAGAGGAGTTAGAGAGGTGTGCACGCCTGCAGGGCTACGACCTTATTGGCATCACGGAGACGTGGTGGGATGGCTCCTATGATTGGAGTGTTGGGATGGAAGGATACAGGCTCCTTAGGAAGGCAGGGGAGATGAGGAGGGGGTGTCGCCCTCTGGGTCAATGACCAGCTGGAGTGCATGGAGCTCCACCTGGGCGTGGATGAGAAACTGACTGAGAGTTTATGGGTCAGGATTAAAGGGAGGGCAGGGACAGGTGACATTACGGTGGGGGTCTGCTACAGGCCACCCGACCAGGAAGACCAAGAGGATGACGCCCTCTATAGACAGATAGGAGCAACCTC